>NW_024344378.1:44509574-44594952 GCF_902729225.1 Pteropus medius
CATGCAGAGTTAACCAGAAAGGTAGAGCCAGAGGGCCAGGCAAACCCAACCTTCATCTCCTGGTGACTTCGGGTCACTCTCTTTGCTAGGAGTGCCACTCAGGCTCTGAAAAGGTCTAAGAAGCCGAGGGTCTTTAGGGGCTGCTTTAGGGAGGGGGGATGGGCAGACTCAGAACCCTGGTGGTGTCGGGGAAAGCTGAGAACCTCCAAAATCCCCTGTCAGGACATCCCTAGGACCACCCTAGGCCCTTGCTTCTCAAACGGTAATATGCTTGTAAGAATCACCTGGGGATCTTTTTGGAGCATGGGTTCTGATTCCAGAGGTCTGTGGTGGGGCCTGGGGCCCTGCATTTCTAACAAGCTCCCATGGATGCCAATGCTGCTGGCCCACAGACCACACCGAGTTGCAAGGCTCTGGCCATACAATGCTGTTGTACACTTCAGAAAAGCACACCCCTTCTTTAACAAGGAGAAACCCCACTCCAAGAGTGGGGCCAGGCCAGCCTAGACTGAACTGCAGCCCCCACTTGTCCCCAGCAGAACTCGGTAGCTGTAGAGATCTCCTCTGGCCTCCTCATTCTGAAAACCCTTTTCCCAGAGCTTGACCACCCAGGCCATGGGAGATATGCAGAGTAAACATGGTATCTCTTGGGACACTGAGTATTCAGTAACAGGCCAACAGGTGACCAGAAGCTGTCAGCTTCTTGCCAAGAGACAGAAAGCCTGGGCAGCAGCAGCCTCGGGGCTGGGAAAGGGAAAGGGAAAGGGAAAGAGAATAGGCACATTCTCAGAAATGCTGCCCTGAGTGGTGGCCTGAGCTCTGAACAGCTTAACCCTAGGAATGCGAGAGTGGCCTATTGGTGTAGGATTTGGGTGGCCTTGCTTGCTCAAGTCCTGGGGTCTCAGGTGTCTCTCACAGACCCAGACAAAGGTCCAGACCAGATGGAGTCTGATATGCTTGCTCCACAGATGAGAAAATGGGAGGTAGATACCTGAGGGATCAAGATGTCAGGAGTTCTCCAAACCACAGATGTCAGTCAGGAAGAAAGAGCCCCAGGCCCTCTCCTCGTAGGACCTGTTGTTCCTGTTTGTTGGGTGAAAGTCCCATGTCCTGAGCAAACAGGAATGGTTGGTCACCCTATTGCCTGGCTATACACTGAACTGCAGGCCAAGGACCTAGAAATGACTAGGTTATCAGGGCTGTGGGGGGGGAGCCTGGCAGCTGGCCGGCTACAAATCCAATGGTTCATCATATTGCCTTCTGCCTCCAGGGGGAACAATGACAAGGCAGCCAGATAGCTACCAGAGGGAGACCGTGTTGAGGGTAGCACAGGTGCAAATGGCTTTTTCTCTCTCTGGGCCACCTCTCCTGAAGCTCAAGGGGTGATGCCAGGCCCACCTGAATGGAACACTCAGAACTTGCTACCCCATTGATTTCTTAATTATGAGGAAGGAGAGAACGAACTTGATTTGCTCCCCAGTTTCCCGATCCTTGGGCTCTTGTCAGCCCTGCTGCAGCATTGGGCCATATTCTCTCCGCAGTTTTTCCATGATTCCTGGTTCAGGCTCCCGCCAATCCAGGGACCCACGAGGCCGAGGATGGAGTGCTGTGAAAGGCCTCAGCCACATCAGTTCTCAGGAAGCAATAAATAGATGCAGGTTGTCTTCTAGTACTTTAAGGCCAGCGACTAGCTCTCAGCACTAGAAACGAGGCCTCAAACCATAGGAGCCAGAAAAATGCTCAGCGATGCTCAGCCACGGACTCAGAAGATACCGAGGATTTGAAGGTAACTTGGAGGCATGTGTTCCCTAAAAAGCCTCCGAGGAGTCCAAAGGTGGCAAAGATCCCCCCACCACCCCTTTCCCCAAATTACAAAACTCAGAGTGTGGGAGGATCTGCCCAAGTTTGCACAGAAACTGTGAGTGCCCAGAGTCTGGGCTCCAGCCCCTGTCTCGCCCTCTTCCCCTGGGCATTCCAGGGCCACTACTGCTCTAAGCTATCTATCCTGGACTGCTGCACCCCCTCCCACCACGCACTGTTTGGCCCACCCACCCCCAGTTCCCCAAACTTGGCCTCCCATGGGCCTGTGGGACTCTCTTTCCTTAGGGTGCCAGGCCAGGTGGCCTCTGTCCCTTGCTGGGTGGGCATGAGGAGCAGGGTCTAAGGTGGGGGGGCCCGAGCACCCTCCGGAGACATGAGCATGTCAAACTTGATGAGTGGCGGGGCAATGACGCGCACCTCGGCGTTCAGTGGGTTGAAGCGGAGGTTGATGCTGCGTAAGGCAGGCATGGCAGCCAGCTTCTCCACGGGCACATCTGTTGGGGAGAGAGGGACAGGTTAGGGATCCTGGGGCCAAGCAGGCAGAGAAGGACGATGGAACAATAAGAATGACACTCCTCTGCCTGGGAGGCCAGAGCACATGGTGGGAGCAGCTCTCCACCACCCACTGCACATGGCTCAGCTCCTGGCGCCCAGCCCTGGGTGACAGGCCCTCAGGGCCCACCGGGGCATTGCAACCACATGCAGAAAAACATCCTAAAAATAAAGTTAAACACAGAATTACCATTTATCCCAGCAATTCCACTCCTAAGTAGAGATGAAAGAATTGGAAACAGGCCCTCAAATACTTGTGCACAAATGTTCACAGCAGCACTATTCACAATAGCCAAGTGTCCATCAACGGATGAATGGAGAAAGAAAAGCGGGGACACGTTTTAAAAGTATGCAAATATCCTGCTCCATAGCAAAATTTTAGTGTCTGTTGCCCCTACATTTAACATCCGCTGATGATTCTTGCCGGATCTGTTCTTCATGTTGGTTACAAAATGATGACTTTCCAACTCCAGCAGTCCCTCAGCATTACTCTAAGCAAGAGCCTTCCCTTCTCTCTATTTATTATCAATATGGACTCCTATGTTTCTAGTGGTTTACACGTCATTATTTAATTATCTTGGTGCTCACATTGTCCCAAATTTGGCCAGTGGGAGCCGCCCTTTCAATCTGGCTCCGGTGACCTTTGACATGCCCTGGCACTTTTTAGATGCAGTTCCTTATTTTCCAGTAAGGCCTATCTAGAGCCTTCTTCACTGCCCGAGCCCTGGAATCAGCCATCAGGAAGCCCTTTCAGTGGGGAAGTGTGTCAGTGTCCAATACTAATGGAGCTGGTGACTAAACCATATTTTACAATCTACCCACAAGGCCCCTGTATGTCTGATCTATTTGCTTTTGACTGCTGCCTAGAACACCATCCTGTGTCCCCACCATACTCTATCTCTCCGCTCTGACAGCGATGGACACCCAGGTGACCTCCATCTGTCTTTAAGTGCTAGTGAGACACTGTCTTTGGATGTTTGCCCTGCAGGGTTGACTGCTCTGTTTAAGGCTATGTGTGTGTACTTCATCTAACTGCTCTCTAGAACTCCTGAGTAGACCAGGAGCTCTGGTCACCCTGCTGCCCCGGGGCTTTCAAAAGAGGCTGCCTGGACCTGCCTGCCCCTACCTCCAGGCTGACGGACATGGAGCCCCTAACCTTCAGGGAGGGTTCTGCAGTTTCCTTCCCTTGACATGCCTTGGAGCTCTGCAGTGAGGAGTAGGCAGTGCCTGGAAGGGGTGAGAAGAGCCCAGGCTAGGCTGTGCTTTCCACCCATTGGAAAGAGTCCCTGTGACTGAATCCCCTGAAAACAGATACACTCCTCCCCTCTGGGCTTGGTAACTGAGGTACATCTACCCCCTAGCTCTTCTGGGGAAAAGAAAGGAGACACCACTAGCCCAAGACAGTTCCTCATATGTGCATGTCACTGAAGTTTATAAAGCACTTCCAAATTTGACCCTCCCATAGCCGTGGGGATAGAGCAGCACGAATGCTCCTCTGCCCACTGTACAGATGAGGAAACCAAGGCTCAAAAGACTGACACTCAAGGGCACACAGCTATTAAGCACCAGAGCTGGGGCCTTGCCAGGTTTACTGCCAGCTGGTCCACAGCGAGGTCCACAATGTTCATGCCCAGATGGGTCAGGTGGGGATGGGAGGGAAGAAAGCAACCTAAAGGCTTCAACCTGAATTGGCAGGTGACTCAGCACCCATGGGAGTTCCCAGGGGCTTCTTCTCCCCAAAGCTGCAGCCGAAGATGTTCCCAGCAAGGTGGGAGTTTGCAGAGATTTAGATCTCCAGGATCTTGGTGTCAGATCAAATTTTGTTGTTGATGGTAGTTGGTTTTTTTGTTTAACTGACATTTATTAGATCTTTAAGTTGTTTTTTAATCCTCACAATAGCCATGTGAGTTAAGTACTATTATCTCCATTTTATAAATGAGGACAATGAAGAGCAGAGAGGTTAGGTAACTTGCCTCCCATATGGCCTTCTGGCCTGGCATGCCCCACTCCACCAGCTGTGAGAACCCTCCAAGGCAGGCATCCCCAATCCCCTGGGGCCAGGGATCCATACTGGTAGTGGCCTGCTAGAAACTGGAGGTGAGTGACGGGCAAACAAGTGAAGCTTCACCTGTATCTGCAGCCGCTTCCCAGCACTAGCATCACCACCTCAGCTCCACCTCAGATCATCAGGCCTTAGAGTCTCATAGGAGCACCGGTCCCTGGTGCCAAAAAGGTTGGGGACCACTGCTCCAAGGGGTCCCCTTAGTTATGAGAGATTGAAAACAGTCTTTCTGCAGGGCTCCCTGGGACCCAGGAGTGTCTGGCTTCCCCTGACCAGGACATTCACACCTCTCTGGTCCCCCCAGCCAGGAATAGCTCCCTCCCACCGCTCAGGAACTTTAACTCCAACAAGAGCCAGGAGCACAGAACACAGAATCTCTGAGATCTCTAAGGTTCCCACGACAGGCATTTCCTTGCTGATCTGCCGTGTGTGAAAGGGTTTCCTGGAGATGTTATCAAACTGGTTCTGGAATCTTCCATGCCTCCTGGTTCTGCTCTGGGCTCTGGGTCATAGTGCATAACAGACCTGTTCCTTCTTGTCCATGACAACACTTCTGAAACTTGTAGCCCAGTGACCACCATCTTCTTCAGGCAAACACTCCCAGGCAAACACTTCTTGTGATATTAGGTGAGGAGAGGTGGTTAAGATGCTAAACAGAGCTTTGGTGTCAGAAAGATAAGATTGGCTTTTCCAGTAACTGACTGTGTTGCCCTAGGCAGGAACTCTGAACCTTAGCTTTCTTATCTATAAAATGGGAGTCACTCTGGTCACCTCGCAGGGAGGCAGTATGCCAGCTCAGTGCTCCAGCAACACACACTCAACAAGTGTAGGGCCCCCTGCTTCCTGTTGCTAGTCTGGTGGAGCACACCAGCCAAGCACCATCTCAATCTCTGAGGACATGCCCTAGTTTCTTGGCATGCAGACGCCAGCCCCAGAGCCTGGCCAGCAATATCTCAGCTGGATTTCACCACTGAGATGAAAGATCATGTGGAAAAGAAAGAGGTGTTGAGCCTCAGACTTCTCCTAAAAGCACTACAGCTCCTGAGCCCCTCACACTCACAGGTCAGAAGCCCTGGATGTGGTCTCTGCTGAGAGAACCAGAAGGTCCCTTAAGGTACTCATTTACATGGAGTGCTGGCCAGGACTGTAGAGATCATATCAGAGAGACCATCAGAGCTGGGAGGAAGTTAAGGAAACTGAGGCACAATGAGAGGAAACAACTTTGGCCCAGATCACCCAGCCACTGGGCAGCCAGGCTGATGCTGAGATGAAGGACACACTTAGACCACAGAGAAGCGATATGTAGGAGTCCCCCCCCGCCCCCGCCGCTGCCCCCCCACCTCACCCTGTGAACCCCCACTCAGGAGTTCACCCTCCCTTAGCACCTTGGGGCATCCTGGCTCTGAGCTCCCTGAGGGCCAGGCTCTGTTTCTTAGCTCAGGGGCCCAGTCCCTTGGCATGCCCTGGGAGCACCGGGTTCCTCATCCTCCACTGCCCAAGTGATGTCTGATCACCCTTGCCTTCAGCAAGAATCCTGTGAGGTCATTTGGCCAGAATCTCCCCTTACCCATGATGTTTTTCCTCTTAGTAATTTTCTATCCACTGATTCCCACCCCACCCCCCACCCCTCGGCCTCGGCTATAAATTCCCAATTTTCCATGCTGTATTTACAATTGAGCCCAGTTCTATTCTGAGGTCTCTTTTCTCTCACTGCAATAGTCCTACAAAAAAATCTGGTTTTCTTGCTTTAACTATCGTTCGGCTCTAGTTTTTCCTTGACAGTGCCTAAGGTCATCAAGCCGGTGAGTGGTGGAGGCTGGACAGTCCCTGATCCCAAAGTCCATGTGATTCATCCCACAACACAGAGGGGCAAGGCCAAGGCCAGATCCTATTTCTAGCTCCTCAGCTCCCAGAAGGTAGTCACAAAAGGGAGGTTTCAAGGTGCAACTCACTACGGGCTGGACCTTGGGCTGAGGGTGTCATAATCTCAACTGTTAATATAGTCTCACTTTGGGGATGGGGGCTGAGGCTCAGAGTTGCTCTCACCCCATCTCCCCACCTGCCACTGGGACCACTGGTTCTGCCTCAGTTTCTCCAAAAGGGGTTGAACTAGGGGGCTGCTAAGGAGTTTTCTCTCTGAACTCTGTGGCTCCATCACTCAGCCAGGGAGGCAATCAGCCTATAGAGTTGCCAGTGCTCATGAGGGTGGTAGGAAGGTCTCTACGGGATGCCCCTGCCCTAACTTTGCTGCATGGCATGAAGACCAGCTGCAGCCCAGCCTTGGAACAAATCCCTATGACCCCAGGCCTAGAGACAGCAGCATTGCTTGAGTTCTCATTTCCACATCTACTACTATCATTTCCACATCTACTACTTAGCTATAGGCCTTCATAGGTACAAGACAGGGATTAGATGCATCTCTTTCTCCTGACTTAACTGCTAAAGTTGTTTGAGCTGCTCAGAGGAAAGAGCAATGGAACCACCAGACTACGTCAAAGGCTGGCAGAATCAAGAACCCAGAGCAGCCAGGCTAGCAAGTGACAAGCCCAAGAGGCCAACCTAGAATTTCTGGATAAAGCTTAAGAAGATTGTATACACTCGCAGCTTCCTGACAACAGGGGCAGATGGCTGGAGGGTGGAGAGGAGGATATGAAATGATCTGCACTTTGTGGATGGGGAAGCTGAGGCTTGGCGAGGTTAAATAAGCTTCCCAAGGCCACAGGGCACAGGGGCCACTTGATGGGAAGAGAAGCCAGGCTTTTTGGGCCCACTTGAACAAGAAGAAGAGCCTCAGCTCCCCCGTCTCTCGTGGGTCATGCCTTCATCACCACTCACTGATGGCCTGCTGATCTTCAAATCCCAGCTCAAAGGCCACCTCCTCTGTCACTTCCTTCAGTCCCAACCAAATTCCTATCAGTCTTGTATCATGTATCACTCTCTGCAACCTGAAAAATGTTCATTCACCCCTATAAATGCGATACCTTGCACAGTGCCCACAGGGTGCTCAATAACAATTTGTTGGATGAATGAATGAATAAATGTCTTAGCTCCTGAATAACATCATAAATTCTGTAAGGCTCAGGATCACCCTGGAATGGGCACACAGTAGACCCACCATCAACACTGTTTTATTAAACAATTTGGTGACCATAGTACATTTACGAGTTGGGGCCCTCCCCTGGCCTGACCCATTCTGTGCACATTTGCCAGTCGGGGCCAGGCCTCTGTGGACCAAGATTGTGATAGGACGCTACCCCTTTGGCACTAGAAATCCAATTTAGAAAATAAAAAATATAAAATAAAATCATCCATGTCCCTTCATCTAGAATTCATTACTGCTAATGTGTTGGTAGATTGCCTTTCCAATTCTTTAAATTAATATTTCATATTAATTCTTTTAATATGCATGTACATACACACATCTATATTTCAAAAATGGCCTCCTAGATACTGTGTCATAACATGCTTTTCTTGATGATCCACTGTAAGCATCTTTTCAGGTTACAAGTCAGTGACATCATTATGGCTGCGTCTTGTCCATGGTATGGAGGGACCACACTTAAGCTCCCATTTCTATTGTTGGACATTCAGGATGATTCCAGCTTTCACTATTACAGAGAATTAGAGGTTTTGGGTTCACAAGGCATTCAGGATTATCTAATCTCTTTCAGCCTGTGACTGTAGAATATAGGATGCAAGGGTCTATAATTCTTCTATGAACCCAAAGTAATATTCCTTTGACTTTCTCATGGCTGCCAAGTGTCTGGTGGAGGTGATGAACTTGTGTTACGAGGCTTGGTATCCTGGGTGGGACTAAAGCCACTCAGTGGCCCATGGCAGGGAAATAGGACCCCAACCTGGATTAAACACCACAAATGATGGTGCAGGTGGGACATAGTCCACTGCTTGTTTCTGTCAATGCGCAAGGCTGCAGCTGGTGATCCCATGCCCTGTGTGACCCTCTTCTCATCTGTGCATGGCATGAAGACCAGCTGCAGCCCAGGAGGATCCAGCCCTCCTCCCACCGCAGGCAGCCATCCCAAACTTCCACCTATGTCTGTGGAAGTGTAATCAATAACAACAGAATCAGAGTCAACAGTACTTAAAGAAAATTACTTTCCCAAGGTCAGCTTGACCTCCGTTCAGTACTATTGACTGGCAAACTCGTTTATGCCAATGGTGCCAGCAAGGGGCCAGATGATAAAAAAGCAATCACTTCAGAGCTTCGTTCTTCATACCTGAGGTGCCCAGATCTAAAAGGATACTGAGAGGAGGGGTGGGGTCAGAGCCCACGGAAGCGGCCAGGGGGACTGCGTGAGCTTCTCAGCACAGAGGTGACCCAGCCAAGACCAGCCATGGGCCTGGCCCCATGACATAGAAGGTCTCTTGTGGAACTGGGACCCAAGATTCTCCAACCTGGTGGCCCAGGTCTGAAGTTCTCTGGCTTCCTTGGCACCTTGGAAATGAATCGTGGCATCCCTTACCCTGCCCAGGCTGCAGTGCACTGAGAGTTTACACATGCCTGGCTGTCCCCCTTCTGGCCTAGACTACATTTCTTTCTGGCCAGAATGCCTGATATTTCAGGACCCTCCAGCTTCTCTGCTTTCATCACCAAGGGATCCCAGCCAGGGAGTGTGGTGCCTACACCTTCAGAAGACCTCTTTACAACAGCCCCTGGGGTACTAGGTAAAGATTCAGAGGCAATGCCAGCCCTAGTGTTTTAGGCCTGTGGGTCGCACCTGTGAGGCTACCTTAGTCTTCCCAGAGGGCTGCAGAAGCACTCATGCTTGAGAATCCAGGCTGGCCCCGCAGCCAGAGATGGCCCCCATTCCTCAGCCTTGACACCGCTCTTGGTGCCTGGAGACCAAAACAACCAAGATCAAGAAGGCTATGCTGAGCTGAGCTGAACTGAGCTTCATGCCTCCACTTAAAATGCCACAAGAGACAAGCAGGCAAACTATGGCAACCTGGCAGGACAGGGAATCATGCCTGCAGCAAGGAGGCCACTCAGACATGTCCTCACTCATGGTGGGTCTGTCCATTCAGAAGGCATGGCAGGAGCCAGGTGGAGGCAGTGACTGAGCCTCCCCTAGCCCCAGAGTCCTGGATTGAGCATCCTGGTGGGGCTGGCGCAGGAAGAAAACAGAGGTAGCTCCTGCCCTTAGGAAGCAGGGAGGACACCACAAGTCTTTGACAACCCTGCGAACTGAGTTCTGTGGCCCTCGGGGGAGGCTGTGTGGAACAGGGAGTTCTAAGTCCCCTGATGAAAGGGGCCATTTGGAAGAGTGGACAGGGCCAGAGACCTGGACCCTAAACTCGAATCTGCTATTTAAAGTTGTGCAACCCCAGGCAGGACTCTAACTTCTCTGAACCTCAATGTTTCATCTTTAAAATGGTCCTTTGGCTTCATGGGGCCACAGGGGATAGAGGAGGGGACCATAAGGTGCTCCCCAAGGAGGATGGGGTTACCAAGGTGCAAAATCCCTCCTTGCCCCAGGCTGGCCAGCAAAGGTGTGCTGATGGGCACCAAGTAGGACCCGCTCCCCCACCCCTGCCTCCCACAGCCTTGCCTCCTGCACACTCTCCAGCAGGGATCTGATATGCAATCAAAGCCAGATCATAACAACTCTCTTCAGAAATAACACGATGTCATTGGCTGCTCTGGAGACAGCCAAATAAGTAACTCAAACTGCGTAGCCTATAACTGGCATTTATCTTCCGTCGTTGCTCCTCTGTGCCATCTCTCCTCCCCACTAAGGTCCCTTGTTCTCCCTCGGCTTTCCTCCACCTCCCTACCTGCACTTGGGCCACTGGAAGGCCCTGCACCCCAACACCCCTCCAGCCTCCTCCCAGGACTCTTTTAGTTCTTCCAGTTGCTTCCCTGAGACTCTCTGGGAGGGCCTCGGGAAAAAAAAAGATAATTCTGCTGTTGTCTCTCATTAAGTATCTGCCATTCCCTCTTTCATAACTGGCAGTGTGCCTGTATCTGACGCCTGCACGGAGGACTAGAACTGTCTAATCTGTTGTGTGTGTGTCAAGTGTCTGAAAGTGTGGGGTGATAAGACAGGCAGATGGAAAAGTATCTACCTCCCTTAAAGGCTCTTCTTCCTGAGTGCTGGCGGACGTGTGAATGGCTCCTTTGTATATAAACCCTTCTCCATGCCTGGAAATTACAGATGCTGATACTAACTTTACCACTCTTTCTGCTCAGGTTTAAAATCATTGTCAGAGAAATAAGACCTCCCTTGCAACTGGAAAAGTAAGAAGAAAAGCTCCTACAATAACCACCAGGTGGGGATGAGTTAGGTAGGGACCTGCGAGGGAAACCAGCTTCTGGGAAACAAAATGAGTTGAAGGTGGTGGGGGTAGGGATGGGGATGGGGTGAGTGGTCAGGACATCAGTGATAGCAAGGAAGTGAGGGGGGTTTGAGTCAGTGGGGTGCTGGCTAAATGACAATCTGCACCCTGGAAGGAGGAAAAAAACCGATTTGTAGCATTTGCTGTTTTTTTGTGGTGTAAACACTCCCATCATGGCCAATTTCAAGCTACCAAGGTGAGGCATTGAACTTGAGGGAGTGCCTCCAGCACACCACTGGTGAGCCAAGCTGAGTGGCCCAAGCAGGCAGGACTGCAGGCTCCTGAATTAAAGGTGCTGGAACTCAGGCCAACTCTTCTCCACTTACACGAGGATTCTTTGGCATAAACTTGTACTTTGGGAACTGGCCCATTGTTTTACTATCTATATGTTCTCTGTTACCTTTTGAAAATGCCAGGTAAGCAGGCTGTGCTGCAAGGAAACCAGAAGGGGGTTTTGTGGGCATTTGGGCATCAGAGCACTGTGCCCAGGGCCCAGGGGACAGTAGGTCAGTGAAAAAGAGGAACCCCAAGGAAAGGAGGCAAGTACACAGAGCTCAACTCTCACCCTTCCAGCCAACTGTCCGCTCTCATGGCCAGGCTGTTGCTCATTTCATCCTGATGTCGCTACACACACACACACACACACACGCACACACACAGCCCTTGGAAGGAGGAGGAAGAGGGAGGTAACAGCTTCTTCAGGGATGGAATGTGGTGGTTGATTGAAGATTCTGGTCTAACTCAGTGGTTCTATCTTACCTGCACATTGTAATTGTCCGGGGAGTTTTAAAACATCATCAAGAACAAAATCCACCATCAGAGGTTCTGATTTAATTGGCATGGGGTCTGGTCTGGACATGGGGGCTTTAAAAGTTCTTTGGATGATTTGAATGCACAGTGTTGCTGGTTTTCCTGGTGAGGCTTAATAAGAGAATCTGGTGAAAAAACTATCTCTTGCATCCTAGGACGCTGCCCACCTGCTTCAGTGCGTTGGGCAGAGCTATCACGAGCGGAGATGACTGCGTGGCTGAGGAGATCCTGCCTCTTACCATACACCATTCTCTTCATCCCAAGAAATTTCCATCCAACCAAAGTTATGTGCTTCAGCTATAACTTTCCCGTGGTTTTTGTCTCGCTACAGCTATGTGCAAAAATCTTCTCTATAGCATGACATTGTCCCGAATAGCTGGGGTTCTGGAGAGACTGCTTGGGTCGGAACCCTGGTTCTGTCCAGGTGCCGTGTTATTTAATTCCCCCGTGCCTCACTTTTCTCACCTGGGGAGAAAAACAGTACCTGCCTCATAAGGTTATAGTGAAGATTAAACAAAAGCATACTTGAAAAATGCTTAGAGAAGATCCAGGCATGAAGTAAATTGTCACTAAATATCAGCTGGTGTCACTGACCATGCACGAGCCCCAGGAGAATGAGGAGACTGCTTTGTCCATCTCTGTCTCCAGCAGTGACCGTCAAAGAGCAAGCTGCTCAATCAAAAAATGACAGCTAGTGAACGAATGAACATTTCCCAAAAGCCTAAATGCATGTCCATGCCCCTGTGACCTGCTTACTCCCTGAATAAGGCCTTGCAAGGCTGAGCTCTGAGAGTCAGGGCGCGGGGGCTGCTCTCCAGCACTCTGGACAGAGACAGGAACAGGCAGCATTGGAGGCTGGATGGCTAACCGAGCATGGAAGTGTCCTGCTTTATTTTAAACAAATGTCAAAGAATTTCTTTTCTTGCTGTTTGTCTGTGTGCCGCCAACAGAGTGCCAACAGCATCCTGGATAATTGGAGGTTCTGGGTAATCCAGGCTTTACTACTCTGTGGTCAGCACAGAGAATGTTATTTGGGCAGAGACTAAGTGTGTGAAAGGTCTTTTGCCCAGAGACTCAGTTTGCTAGTTCCCTACAGGCAGACACACCTGGGCGGGAGCTGCAAACATGAGCTTCCCTCCCTCTTGTCTCAGAGCCATGTTTAATTTGCATGACTTGCTGTTGAAGCCTGTTTGTTTATTCCCCAGTCTCTCCCTCAGCATGGCTTCACAGCCAGTAAGTGCTCCCTGAACCGTCTGTCTAATGAGCACATCCCCAAGTTGCGTATACCTACTGCTCGTTGTTGGAGGGCACAGCTTGACTCTCTGCAGGCACTGGAAAAGGATGCTAAGCAGAAGGCATGAGTCTGCTGTGGCACACAGGTGGCTGCCACCTTGAAGGGCAAGTCATCCCCTCCTGAGCACCGTGACACTCAGTGTTCGGGAGGCAGGGCAGGCTCAGATTGTCACCAGCTAGCTGTGCTCAGGTAGGTAACCAAACCCAATGCCCAGGGAGTGGGTTGACTCTGTCCTCAGAGACCTGCTAGCCCAGAGAGCCCCTGCCTAGTCGAATTTTTGCCAGGCTTGAAGGCTGCACATTGGGTTCACTCCCTCTTCTCAGCTACCAAGTGCCTGTCTCAAATTTCTTCCTCTTTGGACCAGGAGTGACAGAGCAGCAGGCTTCAGGGTGTGCATATGTGGTGGGGGAGAGGGGGATGGGTTCCAAGGGGCTTGGGAGGATGCTACAATTCTGGGGGCTGGCCACTCAGAATCCTCCAGAAGGACAACTTTGGTAAACTTTCTTGTCCAGCCGAGTCCTGCCCTCGACGCTGTGGCCCTCTGTCTAATCCTTTAGCAGTGTTCCCTGCCTCTTCTGAACTGGCTCCTGGGTAAATGAAAGAAGAAATATGAAGAAGGTAAATGAAAGAAGAGGCCTAGCAGGCTGGAGGACAAGGGGTGGGCAGGGAACCTGAGCAGGCGGCATGTGGTCAGGATTTGGGGCGGGCTGAATGGCTGGAGGACCAGCAGACAGTGGAAAGTGATCACAGTGAACCTGCCTCCAATGCTAGTGGAACTATCTTCCCTACTCTGCAGCAGGGAGGAAATGGAGGCTGGCAGGGGTGAGGTGACTCGCTCGCGCTAACGATGGAAGCGAGGCTTCAGACCTGCCGCCTTTTCTGCTACAAAACTCAGAAGTCAAGGGAGGGGAGGGAGGAATGGAATGTAGCCAGGGTTGAGCAGAGTCTAATTCAGAGGCTCTTGACCCCAGAACAGGCCACAAACCATCAAGAGAGGATTGGAAGGAGGTGGAAGAGGAGTCTGCCCTAACTTCTGCTTTTGTTATCACCATGAGGGTCTCCCTTTCTGTGCTACCCAGAGCAAAGACAGGCAGGCAGGCCCAGGGAAACACTGAGAAGCTTTTTTGTGTGTAGTTCAAGCTGCCTCTTGGGCCCAGGGGAAATTCCGAGGGCAGCTGTCACTGACAGATCAAGGTATCCACCCTGGCAAGCTGGGGAGACCTAAGCCCCCCACTACGCTACTGTCTGTTCTGCCAGGAGGCAGGGCCTTGTGTCCAGAAACATCTGTGTTGGCCACTTGCTACTTACCCCGTCCCATCAAGGCTTGGGGGGTCAGCAGGATCGATGGCAGGCCTGACCTCTCAAAGCCCTTGAGGCCTTGGCATATCTCCCCTTAATTTGAGATCTCCCTGAGAGTGAGTCTCTTCTGGAAGGTGTGGCACCATTGGCCGACCAGGACCGGGGCTTGGCTAAACCCCAAGTGGTGCAAGGTAGAGAATGGTGGCTCTTGAAAGATGCAACCAGCCAGATTTCACATGTTACCTTTATAGCTCTAGGCAGAGGCTACTGACAGAGCAGCTTGTTGGTACTGGAGGACACAAAGCATACTATTTACTAATCCACATCAGATTAGGCCAGCCCCCCATCCCCAAAACAGCCTGGCAGCCTCATGGGTAACGGGAAGGAGAGCAAGAGGCCAGCTTCTCTGCTTTGACCTGTCTTCAGGGCTGACAGCCTTCTGTGGCAGGCAGGGAGCCAGAACTGTTAGCTAATCAGCCCTTTGTAAAATTCCCGCCAATGAGGCCTCTCCTAGGGAGAGCTGCCTTCTCTGCACCTACAGGACTCCCGCCAGGGCTGAGGGAGGCCAGTGTGGGCAAACTATACCCTTGCAACCTGCCAACTTGATTTGGCAAATAGTTTATGGGTGCCTCCCAGACATGTGACACCCTGCACCTGCTTCTCCATGCATCCAACCACACCCTCTTCTGCCATCAAATGAAGACCTGGAAACCTCTGGAACACCAAAGACCTTGGTTCAACTCGTGCCTCCACCACGTCTTTGCGCAGGTTCCTTAACCTCTCAGAGCCTCTCAGCTACCAAGTGGAGGTAACACTACCCATCCAGAAGAGAGGCCTGAGCAGATTAAATGAGATGATTAGAGAGAAGCTGTGCGAGGCACCCACAGCTGTTAGGTTGTGAAGTCATTATTTCCACTTGTGAAAGCATTATTTCCGCTTCTGCTCCTCCATGGTTTCCTCTGTGTAAAATCCATTCCCTGCGCCCCAGTGGAACAACTAGTGGTAACACTCTCCTCCCGACCCGCCACAGGGACAGCGGGGCCGTGCTGTGGAACGGAAGGATCCGGTCGTGCTCGCTCCCACTCCTCTAGAAGCCCCCCTCTGCCCAGCCCCCACAGCCCCGCTCTCTCCGCACTTGGTACCCAGTGATTATCTCAACCCCACAACCACAAGTGAGCTCTGAAAGCAACAAGGGCACCCAGAACCTCTCACCTAGGGGCAGCTTGATAGAGAGCCCCAAAGTGAAATAAAACCACGCGCCCGCTGCTCTGGTGACACCGATGAATTTATTCTGTGAAATAGGGTGAGGCTGGAACAGCGACATGAATGTCGGGGGCGGGTGACCCTGAGGTCCTGGTGGGCCCCAGACTAGGGAGGATAGCAGAGATGCCACATCCCAGAGGGTGTCTTCTCTTGACAGAGACCAGGAGTGTGGCTGCGGCCCCCTGGAAGGCTCTCCTCCTCCCCTGCCTGCCCAGGGAAGGGAGAGGCTGCTGTGACACAGGACCTGGACGCCCCATGATACTGGGCCATGGCAGGGGTACAGGTACCCCCTTGGGCACGACGTGCTCTCTCCAAGTCCCCATGGTGTCCCTCACTCCCATCCTTGTATCCCAGGGGACAAGGGCCCTGTACACGGGAAACTGTTCTGAGGACTGGCACCGTGGCCCTGAAAATGATGAAAGACTGAAAGTGGGGATAGGTGGCCATGAAATGTGAACGGAGGAACCAATTGCAACAGATGGTTCAGGAGGCAGAGTGGGCAGGACTGGGTGCCGGCTGGATGGATGTGGGGAAAAGAGGAGGTGGAGGAGATAGACTGGGATTCTTACTCAACACATTGCTGGCCCCCACCCCAAGCCTGGCGCCCCTTTTAGAAATGCAGACTCCTGCACCCAGGCCACACAACTTCTGATTTGGGGGGGTCTGAGAGAGGACCTGGGAGCCTGCATTTCTAACAGGCATCCAGGACAATTCACGTGTGGAATCTGTGGCACGTACCCTAAGGAGTCGTGTAAGGCTTATAGAGCAATTGTGCTTGGGAGAATGGTGGTGCCATTAGCACGGTCAGCTGCCTGGAGATGGCGCTTGGTACTTTCGGACACGGCCTCAGACTAGCCCTTCTCAGACTGCGCTGTGCATCGAAATCGCTTGAGGTCTTGCTCAGGGACAACTTCTGATTCAGGAGCTCAAAGGTGGAACCAGAGGTTCTGAATTTCGAACAAGCTCCCAGGTGATGCCCACACTGCTGCTGGTCTGCGGATGACACTTTGAGAAGCCAGAGCCTCAGCAAAGGTTCTCCAACTTCAGTGTGCATTCGCACCACCTGGGGTGGGACGGGGGCTTGTTAAAATGGATGACTGCCTGCCCGCTCCAACCCCAGTTTCTGATAGAGAAGGTCTGGGGAGGGACCTGAGAATGTGCCTTTCTAACAGGTTCTCAGGTGATGCTGCTGGTCTTGGGACCGCACTGTGAGAAATATTCACCTCAACTCAATGTGAGAAGTGAAACAGTATAAAGTAAATGCAGCCCAAAGTATCCCTACATAATACAGATGCTCTTTTTTTTTTGGTCAAAGTGCTATCGCTTTATCTATTAAATTCTTAACAAGAGCTTGTTTTCCTATGATCTCTTATTTTCTCTGAAACAGTGGGTGCTTAGGGGAAAAAACCTAGTGAATTGAGGGTTATGAAAAGTTAAATCCTAGCTTCACTGAAATAGTCTCCCTCTTAGCAAAATGAAGTATCCTAAATATTTGACATTCTCTTCACCTCCACATGTTCCAGAAACACAGTGAATTGCTGTGCAGCATCAAGTACTTGTGAGCCAGAGGTCAGAACTTAACACTGCTCCCGCACCCACCTTCAAGTCACGTGTGATGGCTGCTGGGGTGAAAGAGCTTACTTCTTGGTCTTTACAAGATGGGTGATCTACCATGTCCCATGTCATCGCTCACAGTCATACTAAATGCCTTTACTTCCTCCCAAACCCTCCCGGGTTCTCCTGGGAACCCCACTTCACAAGGACACGAACAGTCACCCTCTGCCCAGGAGTCTTCTCCCGGCACACCTCGGCACTTCTGACCATGTCTTACCTAGTAGTTTATGACCATGTCTTATCTGGTGGTTTAGCATCTGTTTCCACTCATACCTCCCTTACGGCCTGTAAGAAGTCTGAGGTCAAGACCTGCCTCTCGAGCATCTTTATAGCCCCTTTCTCCAGAGACTATCTTTCCCTAGGCAGGCTTGTTTATAAATATTTAGAAGCTTCCATATACCACTTTCTGGTTTGGAAAATATAGGACTATTCCATATTAGAGAAACTTGTAATTAACTGTCGTCTGAACAAATACTCTAAACTATAAATCCTTTTCTCCTGCTTGAAATGCCCAGAGCAAACAACCCTGTCCTGGCAAGCTTGTCCCCAAGGACCCAGGAAGGCTCCTAACAGGATGAGGGGATGAGTACCCTATATGCTGCTGTGTATGTGCTGGGGGGCCAGACAGAGGAGAAAAGAGGCCCCTTGACCCATGCTACTTCGTGTTCATCTGGACACGGCCCAGACCCGCAGGCGTGAGGAGTCTGGCCACAGGCAGAGAACATGGTAACACATGAGGAAGGGCTCCAGACTGAGGGCGCAGGCCATGCAGAGTGAGTGAGGTGGGATGCAATGGGGAGAGGCAGTCAAGTAGCACTGAACCTGTCATCTGCCTGGCTTCACACTCAGGTGAGTGAAGAGCTTATCCCCTCGGCTGGGGCCTCACTGTCCTCACTCCGCCCTTGAAAGTCAGTTGTCAAGAAGATGCAGGTGACTGTGGGCAGAGACATGTGTGGAGATGACAGGAGGGAAGAATGTATAGTGGGGTTGGGGGTGTGAGCTGCAAGGGGACGAGTGGCTAGGCTGGCAGAGAACAGATCCCTAAATCTCTGTGGGACGGCTCATGGGATTAGCTTTCAGTATTTTTTCATCGAGACCCATAGTAAGAAATACATTTTTACATTATGACCCAGTACATATATCTGTGCATGTACATAGTAAAATTGAAATAACAAGTCACAAAGCAGTACTTACCATGCTACATGTGATGCAATCCATCACGTGCTGTTCTCAAAGTACTAATTTGACTTCGTGACTCACTAGTGGGTCATAACCGACTATTTGAAACAATTTGCCCTTTTGTGTCCCAGACACTTCAGAGGGCCTTCCAGGCTTTGGAAATCCTGCACTAAACAGTGCTCTCAACCAACTGAGCACCTACTGTATGCCAGACACCATGCTCGATGCTGGCTGGGAGCAGGGAGCAGGGAGCAGGGTGGCTCCAGAGATGAGAGGACATGGAGACCCCCTCACACACACAGACCAGAGGACAGTCTGTACAAGATGGTAGTGACGAGACCACCGTGCGATACCCAGATGTACAATCTGAGGGTATTCAGCCACTGATGAGCACCAAGGAAAGACAGTACCACCTCCCAGGGGCTGGCATCAGAAAGCAGACAGAAATGTCCCTGTCTCTCCCAGCCTACATGCCCTGTGGAAGTCCCGTCCCTTCTCCCCTCTGTGGACTGGAGCCCTCTCTCCTCTCCCCACATTACGGCCCAGAGAGTGAAGGAAGATTCCTGGAGCCAGGCTAGACGCACGTTCTGGGGAAATCCCTTCGGAGTGAGTCTCCTTCTGACGGTCTGGGGGCTTGTGTTCAGCTGCCTATTCTCTACTTACTGAACTAAAGTTTTAAGAGAACTCATGTGTCTCAAATTTATTTCTCAAAAAAATTTTTTTAAAAAAATTTCCAACACCCTCTGAGAGTTCTGAAGGGGAATAATAACACACTTAGAAGATGTTCCAAGCCCCTACTACAATTATCTCAGTGAGATCTTGCAGGTCAGCTGTAACCGGTGACCACTGCAAGGCTACTTCCATAATGAAAGTCTGTGCTGCCCGCACCTCTTCACTGTGATTACAGCCTTCCTCCTCCAGCCAGGCTATGAAAGCTGTGTCCTGGCCTTTGGAAAATATATGGATCGTCCCATATCCCAGAAACTTCTAATTAATTATTTGAGAATTAGGAACCATCCAAGTAATGAAGATGGATCAGGGAGAGGTAGGAAGCAGAAACGAGGCGACTCCAGCAAGGGAACAATAGCGCCATATGCTCCTTCTCTCCATCCGGAGGGGTGGGTGAGAACATCCAAGGCCTCCCACAGTAGAGCAGGCCCTGGGATCGATGGAGCGCCTTTGGTAACTGCTGCGCACTTGGAGAAAATCAAGGGTAGGTAGGTACAGTCTCCAGCATCTCTATATCCCCCAGGCCTGGCCCAGGCTGGGCTGCAGAGGACTCTGTCATAGGTTGAGCTGACTGGGAAATAGCCCAGTGGCTAATGTCTCTTTTATCTGGCCAGTTGTGTGATAGGCACTTGGCCGTAAAAGTTAGGGGAATCTCAGCCTCAGTGTCTGCAGCTGTCAGATAGAGATGAGTACCCTATTGACATGGGCCTGTGCATGAGCCTTCTTGCTAAACTATGATGTTTCCAGGTACAGAGTTAGTACTGTCACTGCAGAAAGGCAGAGCTATGTGTATGAGCAAATGAACCAAAATAGCTGATCTCTGCTCTGAGGGCTGTTGCTCCTGAGGGATATTGTCAGCCTAGAGGGGAAGGATAAAGGGATCGTGCCACCCTGTACTGCCCGCTCTGGGGAAAGCCACTCCTTATACTGCTTATATGCCCACTCTCCCTGCTCCTCTGCTTGGGGGAAAGCCACATTCTAGGGTGGTGGGGAAAGAACCTTCATTTGAAAGTGGAGAAGAAGCTGAGGCTCAGAGAGGTGATGTGTCTTTTACAACTTCTCTGAGCCTCAGTTTACTCATCTGTAAACAAATGGATCCAAAACATCCAAAGGTTAGCTGGTCCCACCTCCCATTCAGCCAGGGCCAGAGTCCTGCCGGCAGCATCCCTGATAGATGTGATGCTCATCACTGCACGAAGCAGACTGTTCTCCATCAAGCAGCTCCAAACCACTAGAGAGCTCTTGCTTTTACTCAAATGGCATAGTGGCTGGGAAAGGGCTTATGAAAATAAAAGCATAATTGAAGGGGGTTATTATTAACACCATCGACATTAGAGGCAACATGAGAGGGTGAAATGAGGCTGCAGATAGGCTTCCTGAGCACTAAGGAGGCTGAGGGGGGAGCCAAGAAGGAGGGGTGCAGAGGGACCCTGGTGGGTGCTGGGTTCTCCCTGGAGAGACCAGACAGCCGCTGAAGAGGATGCTCAGGTCCTATGAGACTGAGAGGTACATAACTGCTTCAGCGGAGAAAAAAAACTATTCTCCCACCTGAGTGAGACCTGGCTCACTGGGGTCTGCTGTTTGCAGAAGCACACCTCTGACCTAGAGTGGGAGATGCTCTGGCTCCCTAGGGGGAGCATATTTGTACTGGAAGGCACAGAGAGGGTATTCTAAACATGTTTGCCTAGTGGCCCCTGCTTACCAATGGTGAAGAGCTTGCTGTGAAAGCCAAGAAGGGAAAGCTAGGGACTCAGGTAGGAGTCAAGGTACAAAGGGTCCAAGCTGAAAGGTCTTAGAGGCAGCCTAGGCTGGCAGATGCAGATGCGAGAGCGATAGCTTGTGGCCCAAGCATGGCCTTGGTAGTTTGGAACTCACTTTGGGGAAAGCAGACCTTCTACCTGCCAAGCGGAAGCAAGTGCCCAACCCAGCCCCCAGCAGGTCGCAGGGCCTCATAATGGTTACCTTCCCGCATTCAGTGCCCTGCGCTCAGCCATCTCAAACCAAAAAGCCCACCCCTGCCCTCATATCTGTGGAAGTCTGAATCCAGAGTCCTGTGCCTTGTGCTCCGTGAGGCCTTGTGAGCCTCACTCAGAAAGGAACTGCAGACAGAGGGAGGCACAGGGGCCAAATGGGCTGGGTCGACTCACCTACAATCTCGTTCTCCTCCAGATTGATGGTCTCCAGTGCCGGCAGGGTGGTGAGCTGTTCAGGGAAGTCGTGGAACTGGTTTCGGGACAGGTCAATGGCCTTGAGGTGCTGCAGGGTGCTGACCTCACTGGGAAGGCGGTGCAGGAAGTTCCCTTCCAGGCGGAGCTCTGCCATATGGATGGAGAAAGAGAAGGAAGTGTGAGAAGGAAAGCAACCTAGTAACAACTGCCTGACCCCACCCAGGCCAGGACGGCAGCAAAGAAGCCCCAGGCCCAAAGGAAGTCCTCCCCACCCAGGATCTGATTCCATGTTTATGCAAGAGGAAGGGTAACTCCCACTTGCGCCTGGGTGGTCATTCCCAGCGGGGCACTCTGCTCTTGGCTTTGGAATGGAAGGCCCTCCCAACAGAAGCCTGGGCCTAGCCAACGGGTCAGGATGTGCTGGCTCCTCACTCAGACAAGGCTTCAGCTCCAGGCCTTGACGAGACAGGCCAGGATGGGAAGCCCCCAGGCTCCTCACACCCACAGCTCCCCACATCCCTCCATCTGGAGGACACCACTTCCTACTGCCCTCCTGCTCAAGGGCCACCAGTCAAGTTCTTTCTGTGTCAGATGACCCTGCTCCCCAGCCCAGCCATAGCTGACCAGATGAGTGTGGGTTCCTACTCCTAGAGCTGACAAGCAACCCATACAGGGACTTGTGTGAGGAGGTGGGCTGCACTGGTGGGAGCTCCTCTGTTGGGAACCTGCCCAAGGCAGTTCTGGGGGTGGTGAGGCCGAAGCTGAAATGCTGTGTTCTACAGAAAGAAGCTGGGACGCCCAGACCGGCCCTGGGCAAGAAGAAGGGATGAGGGGCAGAAACCAAGAGTCAGTGTGGGGAGGTAAGGGAAGTAGTATAATGCAGGGCTTAAGAGTGGGGGATCTGGAGCCCCCACTGCCTGGGTTCAAACCCCAGTTGTGCCACCTACAACTTTTTCACTCAGTTATCTAACGCCATTAGGTCTCAGTTTCCTCATCTATAGAAAGGGACTACTAACAATATGTGCTTCATAAGGTTAGAGGGTTACATCTGTTAAAATGGGTAAAGCACTTGGCTCAGTGCCCAGTACAGAGTAATCACTCACACTACATTATCGTTACTCTTATAGCAGAAAGCTGTTGTGAAGATTACATGTATGCAAAGTGCTCTGCACAATGTCTGGCACACAGTAGGCACTCAATAAACATTAGGGCGGAACCTAAGGAAACAGAGGAAGCCAGCTGACATCAAAGAATGAGAGAGACAGAGAAGCAGAACCACCATGAGAGCACTCACGAGGACCTCGGTTTCTACTGGTTTCAGGCCCTGTCCTCATATGACCTTACAGAGTCCCTCCTTTGTTACGGGACTCAGGTGAGCCTCCCCACCTTGTCTGACCTAAAGGAAAATGAGGCCTAGAAATGTAACTCTTCTCCCCAGGGCTGGCTTCACGGACCTAGCGTAGTCACACAGGGTCCCAGGTTCACACTTGGGGTTGAATGTCCTGTGCTGCCATCTTGAAAATCTGTGGAGGACTGTTCCATGATGTGACTGCTGTCCATCCTGCCAGCTAGACCCAAGCCAGAACAGAGGTTGCTTTCTGCAAACCCCGCTTAGAGACTGATCATAATTCATGTTCATCGGACATAAATCAGTACCCCTCTCCTGCCACCATCTATGGGCTGGTTCCTAGAACAGGCTGTTGTCCTGACCTGGTCACACATGTAAAGTAACTTCCCACACATGGTAGCATTCATGTACTAGTACCCATGCCTACTCTCACTCTCTACCCTATTAATTCTTTGGCACCTGTCAAGTAGCACGGGGATCCATTGCCTAAGACATGCCTTGTAAGTTTCCCTTAATAAACTATACTGATTACCACACTGGCCTGGCCAGCCTCTTTCTTCAGTCTTTCCCCTTCACGTGTAGGGAGATTTTCAGTCTCAAGGCTTTACTCTGGGTCTGGGTGTAGAACCAAGTCTTAATAATTTTATCCTTGAATCCATGTTTTGTAAGTAGAGTGGGGGGTCACAGAGTCTCAGCTCATACGCCTGGTCCTGACTCCCACCACCTCCCCAGGGTGGGTTCTCGGCAGGCTGCTCTCCTGCCCGCCGGCACCCAGGACATGCTGGGCTCGCCCTCTTTGCCCCTGCTCTGCAACTGCTGCAGCCCTCCATCCCCAGCAGGGGCCTGGGCACAGGGAGGGTTAGTCAGGCACGTGCACCTATGGTGTCTCAGGGTGGAACCCAGTGGCAGCCGTCCCCTGGCACTCCTTTGGGCTGGCAGCACCAAAGTATCTTCGTGGATAGCAGCTAGAGTCTTGGCAGGAGGGAGCCTCTTGCTCACCCCTGCCCCAGGTACTGAGAACGACCTGAGGCAGAGGTTTAAAGATCCTTGGGATTCCTGGCTGGACCTCCCCACATCCCACCCCTGCCCTGGACAAAGTGTAGTATAGTCTAGCTTGTGGCAGGAACGGTCAGGCCTGAGGGTACGCGCACAGGTACCCTTCATCATGGGGGGCGGGGAGGACCCTAGGCCCTGGCTGAAGCCCACATTTCCTCCCTTCCTCCTTCCAGCCTTCCTGAGTCTGGCTTCAGTTGTCTTTCTGGCCCACTCAGGGCACCCTCTGAAAATAAGCAATGAAATCCAAATGCTATAATTTCATGAGACCATATATGAGTTAAATGCTCTAATATTTGCATTTAAAATTGGCATTGTAGAATATAAAAATGAATGGTAAAACTTGTACTAATAATTTGAAGTTTTAATATTTTCCTTACTCAGAAGGACATTAAATAGCAAATAGAAAAGCACTCTTCTTCTGCTTCGTGAATGAGAGTTCCTTCCACGTTTTCATTTTGCACTGGGCCCACCAGTTCTGTTCTGGCCTGCTCCTCCCTCTGCGTCCTCCATGATGCAGCCCTGAGTTGTGGGTGATGAGCCTTTCAGAGGTCCTAACAGCCTCTCCTGTAGTGAGAGCAGAGCCCCGCCCGAGGACTACCTGTACTCACACACCTGAGTGCCAGCCACACTGCAGGACCCCTGTTCCATGACCCTGGGGCTCTGGCAAATGGGAACAATCTGAGTCATCTTTGTTCCCTACATCCAGCTCCCTGAGGGGCACTTTGCGGTCACTGGGCAGACAGATATTTGATGAATGATGACTCTCCTCTCCACAGGAGGCAAACAGATAACACAGGCTCCCTGAGGGGGCCTGGCCTGCCTCTCATTCCCATATCAGGGGCATCTTGAATGCCAAGCCTCCAGCAGCAGAACCACTGCTCCCCCAACACAAACCTAGGACGCCTCCAGCAGCCAGGTACTTAGACACCCATGCCTTAAACCTGAAAACACCCCTATCAATTATAAGGTCAGTGTTGTAAAATGAAGACAGTACCTTTCTATAGGATTGCTGTGAACTTAAATGAACACATGAAAAAGGCTTTGAATAGTACGGAGCACATAGTAAATCCTATGTTAAGTATGTGAGATAGACAGAAAGATGGATGGATGACAGACAGATGGCAAACCATGCAGGGCACCTGGTGAATCCAGTAATCCAGTTAGTACTGAGTTCCCTCCTGGACTTGTATTTCTAACTGCTCACACTTAGAATTAGAAAAGAAAATGTTCTTTGCCTGAAGCTGTAATGAACATAAGACTATTCTTTGCTGTTTAGAAAGCACCCGCAGGGTTCCAAGGTTTTTGGAGCACAAAGCAGCAGGGAGCTAATAAACACAGCCACAACACTACAGACGCAAGGGTGTGTGAGCTTGTAGGGGGTCTCAGAACCTACTGGCTCAGTCCCTCCACACTATGGAGACAGACCCCACAGCTCAGGGGGCACCAAGAGTAGCTACTGTAGGGGTAGGGAAGAGAATCTCCTCTCTCTCAATTTCTAGCATGTTCAGAATTGTTATTTAAAAAAAAAAAAAGGTGGCCTTTTATCAAACCATTTTGGGCCTCAGTCTAATCACAGCCCCAAAGCAGCTCAGAACTGTGAGAAGCCTCCAGCCCTAGGGGCAGCTGCTGAGAGCCTTGGGGAGCTTGCCTCGGTATGCAACTTGCAGGTCAGGGGTGGTGGGGCCATAGAAGCTGACAGGGGGTGCTCTCAGAGGTCTCAGAGGCCTCGCCCAGCACCTTACCTGGCAGCTTGCTCCCACCTCGGGAATGCTGAGGGAGCATCCCTGACTGGTGGGAGCCTCACTCAACCCGCTGTCTCTGCTACAGAGGCAGGAACGTCTTGCCATCAATCAGCTGGGATGGTGGAGATCTAATCTGATGAATGAATGCTAGAAGGCTCTGCCCAGTGTCCTGGAGACAAGAACCAAGGGTCATGACCAGTCTAAGAAGCTCTCAGCATCTCTCACCCTTGCTCAGGGTAGCATGTTTAGGATCATTCCTGGGGCTGGTTGAGGGGCCACAACATCCTGAACAGAGGCACCCAGAATGACCAGAGAGGCTTTCTTTCCTGCAGCTCTAACAGGCTTGTCTTGCAGGCTGACAGGCGCTTGCCACTCATGTTCAGGTTTGGGGGGAATCATGTTAAGGTGGGGTTGGCCTTCTGCCTGGCTTTGAAGTCCCATAAATAAGGAGCCCAGGCTGAAGAGCCTTTGACTTTTCCCAAAATATAACTGATGTCATCCACATCCAGGACACAGTCCCACCTGGCTCCCACATGCCAATGAAGGGCTCAGCTGAGTCCCCATGGGAGAGTGCTGGGGGTCTGAGCACAGCTAGGTGTCAGAGTCTGACTAGGCTCCCCAGGGCTACACACTGACCCTCATTCTAACTTTCCCACTCCCAGCAATGCCCTGAGAGGCTCTGGACTAGGTCAGGAAAGGTATTAGAAAAGCTCAGGGTTGGACTCCAAAGATATTGACTGAAGCCACATTATGAAGAGGACCCAAGGCCAGACCAGGAGCCTCTTGAGGGCTAGGATCAGTGTGGTTCATCCTGTATCCTATGTGCCTAGCATGAGGCCTGACACAGAGAGGGTGCTCAGAAAAGACTGGCTGAATAAATGAATGAATGAATGGACGGCCAAACGGATTGCCACAGGCTGGCTTGACCACAAATTCCCCAAGTTCTTCCTGCTGTTCCCTGGCCTGGCACAAGGCTAATCCTGCAGCAGGTGTATGTCTATGTACGCGTGTCTGTCTGTCCATCTGTCTAGCTGAGGGAAGAGGTTACCCCCAACACCTTGGGGGTACATCCCAAATACTGCAAGGGGTATACTTATACTAGAAAATTATTCATTGTTTATCTGAAATTCAAATTTAACTGAGCATCCTGTATTTTATTTGCTAAATGTAGGAACCCAATGCTGGTGGTTTCATGCCCTAGACTCAAACCCCCCTTCCGGGCCCTGCCTACCTAGCTCTGCCTTCTCTGGCCAATCTAGGACCACCCATGCCCAGCCCCTCCTAAAAACAACAAACATTATTACCAGTCACCTTTCAGGGGCTGGGACCATGCTAACTGCTTTCCCTGCATGGTCTCCTTTAAGTCTCACGACCACCCCACAAGGTCGAAATTAGTATCACTCCCATTCTGCAGATAAAATGACTGAAGCTTAAAAACGTTCAGTACTTAAGGCCAAATTCTGCAGTGTGGTACGTGGCAGAGCTGGGATTTGAACCCAAATCCACTGCCTCCAAAGACCACATACAGCCCAAGTGCACTTTTTCCCATCCCCTGAGTCACACCAAGGCTATGGGAGGCATGGAGACAGACTTGAGAGAGGGGAGAAAGGGTCCACTCATTTTGGGGCGCTCTTCTCCTGCAGCCGCAGATACTCCTGATGCAGAATCGGAAAGCTGCCCCACACCCACCCTGCGTAGCCTCTCTTCTGAGCTCTAAGCCCTTCCAGTAGGAACCAACTAACATGACCACCTAGACGTCCCCGGAGATGGCAAACTCAGCAGGCCCACAATGTCAGCCTTCACCTCACCCCTGCCAGCCCTACTTCCAACCACTTTCTTCCTGACTCTCCCATCTGGGGCACCAGCCCCATCCCTCCAAATCTGCCAAGCCCTACACCTCTCTTCGCTACTTCCAGAATCTTCCTTCCCCGAAGAAGGGCCTCTCACCTGGACCACCTCTGTTAGCCTCCTCCCTGGCCTCCTGCATCCAGTCCCCTCTCCAATCAACAGTGCACACTGGGGCCCATTCAACCTCATGAGCTCACAAACCTTCAGTGGCTCCCCAAGGCCTCCTTCTCAGGCATTCACCACCATTTGTGATTGGGCTTCTAGAGCTCTTCCAGGTCTAGCATTCACACCTGGGTCTGTGCCCCAGGCTGTTCTGGAAGGACTTCTGGTGGGACTGTGACCAAAGAGACACATCGCAAGAGAGGATAGGACGTCCTACATCATCTTGCCGGATGCCAGTGCGGTTCTACATCCCATAAAGAAGTGGTAACCACAGTTAACGTTTTTATTTTTTTAGGACCGACTATGAGTCCCGCACATGCCAGCAGCTGCAGCTAATTGTCTCATTAATCCTCAGAACAGTTCTGCAAGATTTGTCTCATTCTGCTCCATTTGACAGAAGCAGAGCTGTGGCTCAGAGAGGTTAAGCAACTCACTCAAGATCACACAGCCAGGTGGCAGGGAAGCTGGGACTGGGATGACCCAGGATGACCTGATGTTAGCCACAAAGTATATGACAAAGGGGCTGGTAACAAAGGAGATGGGAGGGACAGATGTGGATACTCACTGAGTGACACTGTATCAGGCAATGTATTAGTTGTTCAAGAAATCTGATATAGTCCTCCAAGTAAAGTCCTAGCCCAATTTATGGATGAGAGAATCTGAGGCTCACAGAGGTCAAGTAACCTGCCCACAGTGACACACACCTAGCAGACTCATGCCTGGTGGTCAGATGTCCCCCATGTTCTTTGAGATTCATAGATAAAGGAGGGCAAATGGAATGACAGCCCCATTTCCTCTAGGAAGTGAGGTGGAGAGGGGGCCATCTTGACACCAAGATGGAGGCGGAGCTAGATGAAACTGAGGGGCAGCAGAATAGCTGCAGAGTCTTAAGATACTTTCATGTGAAGCCCAGTTTGCACATCCTCAGGAAAAAAAGACCAGTGTGAGACGACCTGCTGGGAGACATGCTGGCATCAGTGGGGGAGGGGGCTTCTCTGAGTCTCCACCACTGCGGAGCTGGAAAGCTTTTCATCTGGCTGATATCCTTTTAATAAGTGCTCAGTGTGTCCTGCCAGGTCTTTTTCTCTGCCATTCAACAGCCTTTTTTTTATGTCTCTGTCTTGTTCCAGCCATGACTCAAAGGCTCTGCAAATTTCCTTCCCTCACGTGCTCCTAGAATGAACATAATGCCGAGCCTTGCGCACGATTACACCAATGCCTCTTAGGTGTAGGGGAAAAGCAGAAAGGCAGAGACCCTCTCTGCCCAGAATGCTCAATACATGTTCCTTGAGCTGATGCTGAAACTACTGACCAGAGGTTACGGGCTCAGCAGATGCAAAGACCTGCCCCTAGTCAAATCCCTGCTTAGTCTCCAGCTCCCAGTCACCCTGGGCAGGCTGCCCTGTTTCTATAGTCTGGGTTTTGTTTGTTTGTTTTTTACTATAAAATGATTTATGTCCTTTCTCTTTCATACACCTTAGGAAAGGAAGGATTAAATGTTTATTGAGCACCTATTATATGCCAAGTGCTATACACATATCATCTCCTTTAATTTTCATAGCAATTCATCTCTTTTTTCAGAGTTGAAAAAACTGGGGGCTCAGGGAGGTTAGGTGGTTTACCCAACATTGCACAGCTGGTAAGTGGGGCAGCTGAAATCTGATACTAGATCTGTCTGGCTGCAAAGACACGGGCTGCCTCCAAAGAGGGGGCAAAGGACTTTATAAGCAGAGATAAATCAAGAGAATGATGGCCCTGAGGTTGAAGAGGCTCAGAGCCTGACAGACCCATAGGAGGCTCATTCTTCCAATGTCACCTCCCTACATTCTGCCGCCCCAGGTGTCAGAAGGCCAAGACTGCCCCTTCACACAGCATGTTTAATTAAAAAGTGCCAGAAAACAGGGCATTCCTGCCTCCAGAAGTGTTTGCTCAAGAACCATTCCAAACAGCAGGCTCTTTTTCCTAATCTCTTTTGACCTTTGTGACTTTCTGGTTTGAGTCCATCTGGTCAGACCCCACTCTGGAAAAGGGCAACACTCACTCCCATCCAATTACAGACTATTTGCTCACTAAGCGATCCATCCCAAAGGTACAAAATTCCCTTGACAAACTCGGTCTGGACTCCTTGGTCACTGTCCTTGGGAGGAGTAGGCCAACTCTGGACATGATTACACAGGTGGCCTGTTACATAACAATACATATAGCTAAACTTCTGGAGCACATACCACACTCTGGTACTCTCCTCTCAGTGTTTATTACCATGTTTTGTGTCACCTGAATCCTTGCAACAAGGAAGTGTAGAAAGAATTCCATTTTACAAATCAGGATGTTAGAAGTGGCAGAGCCAGTTTCTGACACCAGGCTAGTCTGACTCCCGGGTCCATCAAGCTGTTAGCCACTCTGCTTATTAACTCTCAATACTCTGACATACACAAGGCCGCGTGGGTAGCTACCGAGAATAATGTCTGCAGCTGGTTTATCTTGGAGAAACTTCAGAAAGGTGTACTGCTTAAAATGAGATGTTGCTGAAACTTGTTATCACCAAGGGAAATATTTGTTATCACTGTTTTAATATTTTTCCCTCGTTGTGGACAGACCTCTGGGGCCTTGTTTGTGCTGGAAATTATTTTCTCAAAAAAAGTAGTGATTTAGTCCTTAATCACTACTGAAGGTGGCAGGTGGCCTAGCACTCAATCATGTGAGCAGTGCTGGTAACTATCAGAAAAACCAAACGCTATCCCAAATCTAAAGACAAGATTTTATTGTTTTAAGCCACTGAGATTTGGGATTATTTGTACCTGATGCAAAACTGGCCTATCCTGACTGATACAGTTTAATTTTAAATGCATTTTCTGCCTACAAAAGCAGTGCATGCTCATTGTAAAATTACAGATATCACAAAAATACGGAACGTGGGAAACGTAAATCCCACATATTCCTACCCTAAGAGAGGACCAATGTCGTTTCGTATGCATACTTCCATATACATGCTGAGAGACAGATGGATGGGATGGACAGACATTGTTTCAACAAAACCAAAAATGTATTCATAGACTATATACTCTTTTGAGACCTGCTTTTTTCACTCGATAAAGCTTAGGCAGCTTTCCAAGTACTTTCTTGGCGTCTCCTTCTCTTGAGATCATTGCTCTAAAGATGAAGGCACTTGTGGGTATGAAATCACCTCCCTGCCCTAGTTTCACATTCTCCAGGGATGGCTGCTTTCTGAAGTCCAGCTTTAATTTAGTGGCAAGCTCTAAGAAAAAGCTCAGCTGCAGGGAAGCGGGGCTGACTCTGCCTGAAAGGTGGCCTCTCCCCCAGTGCAGAAGCTTTTCTGAAAAGCAAAAGGCACAGTGTAGTGGCTGGGGAGGCAGGGCTATGCACCCTTGAGTTCAGCTTCTTAATTGCATTAGGGTAATCAAAGGGGCTGCGCTGAAATCCGGGAAGGAAGGGAAGGCTTTCTCTTACTGAGCTTCAAAGGGGGCCCAGATCTGCTCTGGAGAGGCAGTGTCAGCCCGCTCCAGTGAATCAGACTCCTGCTCCATTCAGAAAGTGTTGAAGTGCTGGGCCTGCATGGGGGAGGGTTTCCAGGAAAGTGCTCTTTTACCGAATACCAGAAGTTTAGCTCTCTGGGTATGGGGCTTTTAACAAAAAGTAATAATGAAAACTAGCATCTGTGGAGGACTCCTACATTCCAGGTACTTGTTCTAGGAGTTTACATGCAAACATCATTGTGATTTTATTATAACCCACTACCACCAATTTGCAGAGAGATGAAAAAACTTGTCCAAGGTCACACAAACCCCAATTTTGCCCTAGATATTTGACTCTCCTTTCCCAACACCCCAACCAGGATTTAAACCCCAGCCAAACTCTCCAAGATAAGTGAGCCATTCTCATACCTAGCTCTTTCCAGTGCCTGTTCTCAGGGTAGATACTCAGCAAATGCCAGCTTATTTAGTGCTGAATGAATGAAAGGGGAAGAACCAGGAGGATCTGGTTCTGGTCTAAATCAGTATTTGTCCTTGGGCCCATCCTTTCTCTGAACTGCCTCATGAGAAGGTTTTCTCTGCCCATTTACAGCTGTGAGGATGAGTCGAGAAAGTATTGAAAGGCAAGATGTGCTGCAAAATACAGATATTTATGAAGCACCTACTACACATTCGTCCCTGTACTTGAACATGAAAAGATTCATCTTTGAAAAGCAAAAACACTCAATAAATTTCTGTCTGAGAGGTACAAGATTTGTGAGACTTAATTCTTGGATTATGGAGCCCTTAGTGGAAACAGAATTGAAAGCCAACATTAAAGGCAGAAATCAAAAGGGAAAATGAAAGAAGAAGGTGGATGCAGCTGGGACACATGATTTGCAGGAAAGTCACAGTGCTACCATAACAGCCTTCACTCACTCACTCAACCCACATTAATTACTCAGCACCTACCACAGGGCAGGCACCGCACGACTGTGGGAAAATTGTAGAGACCACCAGATCCCTACCTTAACAAGCTTACACACTAGTGGGGAGAGAAAGTAATAAGGAGGAATAAATAAGTTTATATCAGATGGCTTAGAAGGCATTTAAGGTCTGAGTGAAAGATGAGAAAAGGCCGGTTGGTCAAAGAGCCCAGGGGAAAGCTAGCAGAGGAAATAACAAGCACAAAGGCCCGAGGTGGGAAAAAACTGGAGCACGACCAAGGAACAGAAAAGAAGTCACTGTGCCTGGAGTGGGGAGAGAGAAAGGAAAAGTGATAGCGATGAGGCTGGAAGCAGGTTACGCAGGGCCTCAGAGGCTTTGGGAAGTTAGTACATTTACTCTAAGTGAGACAGGAAGCTAAGGAAAGCATCCTGAGGATGAGTAGGCATGGCCTAGTAGGTTTTGGGTCGATCTTCTACCCTGGAAACTCGTATATTATTAGTTCTAGATTTTTTTGTGTGTTTGTTTTTATTTTGCAGATTCTTTGGGGTTTTCTATGCAGACAATCATGTCATCTGCAAAAAGGGACAATTGCATTTCTTCATTTCCCGTCTATATGTCTTTTGTTTATTTTTCTTGTCTTATTGCAGTGATTAGAACCTTCCAAACTAGAGGAGACATTTTTGCCTATTCCTAATCTTACAGGGAAACATTTTATCATTAAGTCTGAGGTTAGCTACAGGGTTTTTCTAAATGTTCTTTACCAAATTGAGGTATTTCCCTAGTATTCCTATCCCTAGTTTGCTGAGAAGTTGTTTTTGTTTTGTTTTCGTTTTAAATCATGAATGGCTGTTGAAATTTGTCAAGCGCTTTTTCTTTGTCAACAGATGTGATTGCATGATTCTTCTTTAATCTTTTGTATGATAGATTACAGTGACTGATTTTCAAATGTTGAGCCAGCTTTGCATATCTGAAAAAAACTGATAAATCCCACTTGGTCATGACATATAATTCTTTTTATGAATTGCTGGGTTTGATTGCTAATATTTTGCTGAGAATTTCTTTGTCTTAGTTCATGTGAGATATTGGTCTGTAGTTTTCTTTGTACAGTTTTATCTGGATTTGAAATAAAAGTAATACTGGCTTCGTGGTATGGGTTAGAAAGTGTGCCCTTCTCTTCTATTTTCTGGAAGAGATTGTGAAAAATTGATGTTAATTCTTTTTTAAAAGTTTGATACAATTCTCTAGTGAAATCGTCTGAGCCTAGAGATTTATTTTGGGGGATCTGTATATTTATGAATAGTTATAAAACTATTCAGAGTATCTATTTTATCTTGGTCGACTTTTGGTGATTTTCAAGTAACTGGTTCATTTCTTCCAAGTTGTCAAATTTATGACTGCAAAGTTGTTCACAATAGACCTGGTAGGTTTTGAGTTTAAATCAAACCATGGAACTGCTTCCAGGCCCCCCTTACCAGGGGAGGGCAAAGAAAGCTGGTTCCCTGGGGTAGATGCCCCCACATCTGTCAAAGTCCAGTCTTGCCTAATTCCTGGGGCTTTATGTCGCCCCAAGCCTAGGAACTCAAGGCTTTCTCTGTTGTTTCCATTTCAAAGGAAGAAAAGAAGTGTGGCCAATAGCCCAGCCACCTGATTGGCAAATATGCTGAGCTTCCGACTAAATATAGCCTTAGCCAGTTCTAGCTTTGCTTCTCTCCCCGAGAGTCACAACACATTCTTTCTCATTGTTGGGTTTACAACAGTACCCAGGATCTCTCTACCCTCTTTCTTGGACAGAGAGAGCAGAGGTTCTCTGGTCCTGGGAACTGCATTAGGGGGGCTCCACATGTTTCTTCCTGCTCTCTTACACCAGAATTCAGAGTTGAACAACCTGGGATTTCAGGATTGGCAGGAGCTCTGGGAGAAGACCCTACTTCATCTCCCTCCCAAGACTTTCCCCAGCCTGTGAGCAGCCCATCATGATATTCCCTTATTTATTGTCCTTACTGAATGAACTGTGGTTTCCGGTGTCTGTTTAATGAACCTCTCCTTCCTCAAGTTCTTTTTATTACTTCCACATCACCCTTATCTTGGACAACTGCCAAGACTGACTCAGAGGCCTTAGACTGATCCCAGTGGAGACAGGAGGCTGGCCTGCAGTGATCACATAGCCAGCTCCAAAAACACCTGCCCATTGAAGATCAATCTGTGTCTTGGCCGCGACCCTCATATCTATGAGCAATCATGTTCCTGCCTGCAAGGGCCCCCATGAAAAGCAAAGTAGTCAGTCAGGTGGGACAATAAGTGTCTTTCAAATGGCCCCGTGCTCAGCACAGAGACAGCTGCTGCCCATAGGGGACAGAGGGGCAAAGAGACAGGTGCGAAGTTTCCAAAAGCCACGCTGACTCCCTGGGTGGATAGGGGGAAGGGATGAGGAAACTCTTCTAACCAGGGTCTGTCACAAACTAAAACTCAGTACTATCCATTCTGGCTCTACAAAAAGAATAAGGCAGCTATCGCTGTCCCGACATGGACCAATTTCTAAAATGTATTGCTAAGTGAAAAAGGCAAGTTGCAAAACAGTGCATACTCTCTAATCCCATTCGTAGTTATAAAGGAGCTCTGGGTCTGGACCCACAGTCCCAACCCCTTCTTTCTCATCATGTGAGCAAATTACTTATGCTCTCTCTGCCTGAGTTTCCCCATCCAACAGAAAAGAGGCAATATCAGTACTGACCTTACAGAGTTGTAAAGGCTTAAATAATTTTATACTTGCAAAGTGCTTACAATAGTACTTGCCCACGGTGGTACACTGTTGATGCTACTGACATTAAATACACTTACGTTAACATTGGCATAGAATAAATATCTCTGGAACTGCTTACAGTGGTTGCCTCTGGGCAGGGCAATGGGATTCTGAGGACAGGAGTAAGAGGAAGACTTATTTTTTCCTATTACTTTTCCAAACCTCAGAATATTATACTGTGTGTACCTACCACCTATTCAAACCAAATAATAGGAACCTGTTTTCACACAAAGACTTAGAGCTTTATAACTAGAGAAATGCATGGGAAGTGGGTAAGAAGTGCAGAGGGGAGATGGAAACTTTTAAATTTCAGAGCCAGGAGCAAAGATCTCTGCTTAGAGCTTGGAACAGGGAAATAAAGGGCAAGCGTGAAGTTCCACAGCACACAGGGGGAAATGTTAGCTTGAGTCCTGGAGGACTGGGGCACCAGAATTTATGCAGAGTTGTAAACGATGTCCCGGTGTTCCAGGTGTGAACATTTGTCCTGGGCCAGGTAGGCAGAGGGGTACCCTAGAGTCTACTGATTTTCAGTGTCATCAAGACGCAGGATGGGATGTTCTCCTTTATGTGTGGCAAGAACACCTCTCCAGGCTGCCTCTAACTTCCCTCCAAAGGGAAGCTATTTCATTTATTCTAGTCACTTCCTGAAAAAAAGATATAATTTGGTTTATAAGAACATATAAATTAAGATAATAAATTAATAGCACGTGGGATTTACATAGTTCTGGGAAGTAATATTATTATGCCCATTTTAGGATGAGAAAGTAGAAACTCAGAGTGAGCCAGAGTTTCAGAGTCTAAGGGTAAACTATTTCCTCACAGTTCCTAGTACAGTGGCCTGCAAACAGCGGGCACTCGAGAGCTAAGCAAATAAAGAATGATAAAATGGCCATCCCTCAGTGCTCCGGTTAGTAAACTAAGAAGGCCACTGTGCAGGCTGTTTCTAGCAATAGCTACCATTTCTATGCCTTTTGCAGTGGGATTTTGCAGCAACTCCCATCAAGAGGGAGAGACTAGCTCCCCACTTCTTGAATCAGGTTGGCTTTGAGACCACTTTGACCAAGAGAATGCAGCAGAAGTTGTATTCTGGAACTTCCAAGCCCAGGCATTAACCACCCACTTCCTTCCTCCTAGAGTCCAGCCACCGTGCTGTGAGGAAGTCCAAGCGGATTAGAGGCAACATAGAGGGAGGCCTTGAAGGATGAAGGAGCTTCCTCTTCAGAGAAGTGTCTTCAGTCTATACTTCGGAGCAGAAGAACCACACCCCCCGCCCCCAGCAGAGACCAATCCACAGAGCTGGAAGAAATAACACATTGTTTAAAATCAGCAAATCTCAGGGCTGCTTGTTATGCAGTAACAGCTATTCTGTCTCCAAGGATTCCTTTGGAGCAACACATTCTTGCCTGGATGTTCTGAGGAGAGCTGGCCACCTCCAGCCAGCATCCCAGGCCCAGGTTGTGCTGGAGAAGAAAGCAGGTCTCCAGTCCTGCCCCACTGGGACAATTCACCTTTCACCTGCCGCACTCCCAACCAACATCAACACCACAGTGGTGGAGGTAGCAGCTCCTACTAGGGCTTTGAATAAAACACACTGAGAATAATTTTGAACTCCACCAGAATCTAGCCTCTGTGCCACAGGAGGAGCTGAACACCGGGAGGAGCTGAGGAAAACATAGCAGCTGAGAAAAGTGGTCAGGGCAGTTCTTTGGAGAAGGCTTCTCATTTTGGGCACAGCCCTGGCTCCATGGTGAGGTAAGGTGGAAGGGCAGGAAAAGCAAGCAAGGTGGGGATACCAAAGCAGGAGGCTCTGGATCCGTCTGGTGTGTATTAGTTTCCTATTAGTGCTGTAAAAAATCACTACCAACTTGGTGGCTTAAAAAACACAAAGGTATCATCTTATAGTTCTGGAGGTCAAAGACCAAAATGGGTCTTAGAGGACTAAAATCAAGTTGTCAGCAGAGCTGTGTACCTTCTGGAGATTATAGGAGAGAATGTGTTTTTTGACTTTTCCAGCTTCTAGAGGCCTGTGGCCCTAATACTTCGGTCTCTCCTTTGGTCATTGCATCAACTTTCCGACTCTGGTCCTCCTGCCTATTTACAAAAGACCTTTGTGATTACATTGGACCCTCCCACTCAACCCAGGATATCTTCCCATGTCAAAGTCCTTAACTTAAACACATCTGCAAAGTTTCTCTTGCCATGTAAGGTAACATAGTCACAGGTTCTAAGAATTAGGATGTAAACATCTCTGAGGGACCATTATTCTGCTGACCGCATGGTGGGAAGTCATTTATTTATCCACTCAGTAGGTGAACGCCCACTACTATGTGCCAGGTACCATGTGAGGCAGCGCCGGGGATGCAGCTGTGCCCAGCTGTGTGTAGGTTAACCTGTTCAGTCTTTGCAAAAGCCCTATGAGACAGAGACTATTACCAGTATTATTCCATTGCACCAAGGGGGAAATTGAGGCACAGAGCAGTTAAATAACCTGCCTGTGGTTGTGGAGCTAATAAGTGGCAGAGAGCATCAGTCAGGGCACTAACAAGAAAGAGATGACACACTCAAATTAAGGTAATTCAAAGCGGAGGATTATTTGCAACAAAGTATTTACAAAGATATGGGAAGCCCTATGAGAACCTCAAAGGATCCTACAGTAACTCAGGGTTAGAAGCAGGGAGCTGTCACCAACCAGACGACACCTATAAGGAGAGTTGTGTACAGGCTTCCTTGAGAGAAGTGACCTCCAAATGAGGGGCACAGCCAGCCGGAGGCGGACCTCAAGGGAGGTAGCCAGGAGAATGAATTCACTGATCGTATTCTCCTCTCCTTCCCTGATCTCCTGCTGGGATCCTCAATGGCTGAAGATAACCACAGCCAAGGGTGAGAGAAAGCTAGGATCAGCATGGAGAGTGGATCCCGAGGGTGAAGAGAAGATGTCGTGCCCAGGCTCAGGGTGACATCAGTGCTTGATAACTTCATAGTGTACACCAACAAATTTGAAATGCTCATCTCCGCTGGCCTTGGCAGTCCTATCTCTGGGATTCTAGCTGAAGGAAGCTGAAGGCCGTAACACTTTAAATTCCTTTAATTCTCTGCTAGGGAGGGCTGACCCACGGACCTCAAGCATACACGCAGGGGTCATGAACAACTTGGCCTTTGCCCCACCAAGGTCAGCCAAGTAACTCCAGGGGCCAGTGCCCTTGAGGACTGATGATAAAAACTGATGCAGAAGGCTACAGCTTCATCACTGTCTCAGCATCAGGTAGAAACTCTTGACCATCAGCAACTAGCAGCTACCCTCGTGGATAATTTAGGTGAGACAGACCCTCCCAGACCTGGCTATTCCAGTGCCAGGCTGTGCTGAAGGAGCCAGAAAACGTGTACCCATCAGAGTAGATCTTCTGCCTGATCCCAGACTAAAACCAAGATGTCAGCATCCAAGTGACAACTGCAAAGCTCAACATCTGCCCCACTTTCCCAGCACCACACTTCTCTCTCTCCCTTCATCTACTAAGTGCCATCAGCCAAAGAAAAGTAACCCAGTGGGCTGGAGCAAAGTAGGAAGGGAGGGAAGAACATAGGACTTTGAGTAAATGTCTGCTGTGTCACCTCTCACATTATAAGGTGGCTATCTGCTTATACACTTGCCTCCCCTGAGAGACCGTGGGCTCCTCAAGGACCAGGTCTAGGTGTTAGTTTTCATATCCTTCCCAAATGCGGGATGCTTTTGGGAAGGACTGAGTGAGATGCATTAAAAAAAAAAAAAAAGATCCTCATCATGGAGCTGGGAAGGCTAAGCACCTAGTGAATTGGGGCTCTGTGTTCATGCCCAGGGCCGTTCCCAGAACAGATACTCATGAGGAACTGCTGAAGTGAATTGAAAGGCACTTCAACTGTGAGAGTCTGAATGTACACACAGACAATTGCCAGACCAACTGCAAAAATAGAACTCCAACCCACAACCTGCAGCAACCTGCCGAGGAAACCAGCCTAGAAAGCTAGTTAGCTGTAATTCAGACGTGTGGGGAGTCAGACTGCTGTCTCTACCAATAATTCAGGAAACCAAACAAAACTCCCTGTAACAATGGACCCCAAATGGTCAGAACTTGATTGCTGACAGTTTCCCTAATTTTTGTCCCCACTTCCAACTTAGCACCAACCGGAGAAAGCCAAATATACACCTTAACCAATCACATAGCACGTCCTGCTGCTAGCTGGACTGCCTCAAGCTTCCCTAGGCCAACAGCCTCCAATCAGAGCACACCTGACGCCTCTCCATCATTCACTATAAAGCTTTCTCACTCTTCTGCGTGCCTTTGAGTCTCTGCCAAATGCAAGCACACTGGCTGACTCCCTTGCTGGTGCAACTCTGAATAAATAGAACCCGCCAGTTCTCATTTGTGTGGTTTTCATTGTTTTCTGCAGGTGTGTCTCATATGCCTCTGGCTTGGCAGGCCCAGGACACACTCATTAAAAAGAGCTGAATGACTTGCATTGGGAGGAAATGGGGAGACAGGAACACAGGTGAAGAGGGGACAGAAGAACCACAGCCAGATCCACCTGGCCTTGGACTAATTCCACTTGTGCCATCATTCTTCTTAGGTTTTGCTTCGACTTGACATAAAATGGGTGAAGGACATCAAGGAGCTGGAATCATTTAAAGATGACCCAGATCTGAGGCGGCCATAAGCCTTGCAGGAGACAGTCCCCAGGGCACTCATAGGAGACAGCTTGGCAGGCAGGGGGTACACAGATGCCTCTCTTCCCAGCACCAAGGCAGCCCCGGTCCTCTGTCAAGAACCAAGAAGATGCTAGCAGGCTGTAAGGAGCGCGAAAACCCTATCCAAGCCTCCTCTTCACACATAAAAGGAGAGGGTTTTTCTGTCTGGAAGAGAAACCACAACAAAGGCTGGGGCCCAGAGCCATCTCTGTGAAATCCAATTACTGGGCACACCACAGCCTGCCTTTTGTCATCAGAGGTACGTGGGGCCATCAAGGAGCCACAGGCAGCACAAGAGGGAGTTCAAACTGCATCCTTCAACAGACTTCTGATTGGTAATATATTATGACAAATATATTTTCCACAGCTGAGGCATGAATGCATGTGGCTCTAAACACAATTCTCCGACACTCTCGTGGTGCTCCTAGAGAGGGCCCGCTTACTCAACCCACAAGGCACTGTCAAATGTCAAATCCTTCGAAAACCCTTGCTTCCACATCCACTCCACTGCCCATGCCACTCTCAGGGAGCATTCGTTCTTCTTCCCAGCAGTCCCAGCGTTTTGCCTACACCAGTATCTCAGCACTTGGAGACTGTTTCGTAACCCTGGACTCCTTCAGGGAGAAGCCTAGTCTACTGACCTTCGTTTCCAGGGATCCAGACACAGGTCTGGAACAGGGATGGTGTTCAAGGGAAGGTCGAATAAAGAAAAGCACAAATGGTCCCGGGGTCCCTAGCCAACCTCCACCATTTTCTATATTTCTATCCTCCTCTAGAAAGCAAACACCCAATTCCAATTGGCTGGATACAGCTCTCGGGGACTCCTGAAAGGCAGGTGGCCTAGAAAGGCAGCTGTGGCCTGTGTCATGGGCAATCAGAGTATACTGCTCTGAACCCCAGACAAATCCTTTCTCTCTCCACCCTTCTTTCTACATCCATGCAATGAGGTGGCAGAGACAGCGCTAATATTTTATGGGAGAGTCTCTAACTGGTGGCTCATAGACTCAACCTAATGTTTTATCACTTTTATACTATGTAAAAATTGGTAAAATCCACATAAAAATCCATTTTTCCAGCTTCAATTGAATAAAACAATTAGAACAATCTTGTGGCACATCTGGCAGAAGCTGAGCAGACATGTTCTAGTTTGCCAAAGTCCCCACCACACCCTTTTGTCATCTGTCCAATTTGAGTCATTTGTTACTTACATGCTAGTCTCTCAGGTATTTGTGCTTATAAACCTGAACTATGGTCTAAACCTTGGCTACTGGCAAGGTTTAGAATGACTAACATGGACTTTAACAGATGCTTAGGCCCAGGCCTACACCCAGGCCTACACTCAGACATTCTGATTCCTCTGGTGTGGGGTAGAGTTGAAGGCAACTGTGTTTGTAGAAATGCTTCTCAGATGATTCTAGTTTCAGCTGGGGCTGAGAGCTGCTGGTCCAGGGGGCCTACTGGCTATGAGGACCCATCTAAACTGTGTAAAGAAGCAACCACCAGAAAAGGAAGAATGGGAAAGCAGGCCAGGTTAAAAATGCTCAAGGGCACCTCTGTGAAGACCAGTCTTGCCCTAGAATCCCCCTCACCCCCTCAACCCCAGTCATAAGTACTTTTAGCTTTTTAAGCACAAATGCAACGAGCTCTGTGAGCTTCATTCAGAAATGACTACACAGACCAATCCCTCCTCTTTGTCCTTGTGTTTGTACCTAGCCAGTAGTCTTTCCAGGTCCTAACTGTAGCTCCCTCCTGAGACGTTGTATAAACTACTTTCTGTCCCTGGACCAGGTTTGCCAATTCACATCTCTCTCTCCCCTCTGGGCTCTCTGCCCAATGCCCACATCTCCTCTAGGAAACCTAAAATCAGCTGTATGAGATATGCTTGCTTGAGTTCTTCCTGTTCCATCAGCATTTTACATATTGATTTCTCTAAACACGTTCTGAGACCCTTTTCATATCCCTATCGGATAGAGAATTCCAGAAGGCAGGAAGGCTATGCCTCCTGTGCTCTCCCCAACTCTCCTGCCCCACCACTTTGCAAACACATGCTGAGTGCCCAGGTTGCAGCTCCATCCCACGGGTCTCTGAGCAGCACTGGATTCTCACAGAAGGATGGAGGAGGGACTGCTCTGTGGAGAGGGGAATAGGCACTACAGTGGCCATTACATCCTGATTGTCTATCTGGACAAACCATTTCAAAAGAATTTATAATGCCCACCTGCTGACCTTCTGCTCATCTTCCTGCCAAGCACCCGTGTCCACTTGTTCTGTGTGTGCCCAGCAGAGGAAACACTGTCATTCTTGGCAACTGTTACTACTGAACTGAGAAAGCAGTACAGGAAGACAATGCTAGACTGGGGGGCTCGTTCAAGTCCACCGAGAAACTACCCCTGGGCCTCAGGACCTCAAACGCCCCACTGGTCTGTTCAGAACAAGAGAATCACTCCAGGACCCACACCCTGGACCATTAGTCAATCTGATTCACAGCGAGCTAGAAGCAGGAGTGACACAGAGATTTCCAGGCTGCAGGGAGGACACAGGTCTACTCCCAAAGCCTCTCCCCGGGAATGACTTCCCGGGTTCAGCTGACCAGGGACTGGCCCTGGTTCACTCCCCAACAGGGTCAGAGCCTGAAGGATGATGGCTAGCAGTGCCCCGCTGGCCTGAGCTGACCAGGCTTACCTCGGAGCTGACAGAACGTGGTCATGAACTTGCTGGTGAGGGACTTGAGCTCGTTATTGGCAAGCGTGATGAGGTGGATCTGGTCAGTGACATTTCGCAGGACCTTGTAAATGCCAATAGGGAAAGAAGCCAGCTTGCACTCAGCCAGGTCTGCAGCCAAAGAACAAAGATAAGAGTTAGAGGACACAGCTGCCTGAGGACGTGCCCCAAATCACATGGACCCGACCCAGTCTTGCCTCCCCACCTCCTTGCTCTCCCGTCTTCCTTGTGGCAGGCCCAAAACCCTGCCCTCCCTCTTCCAAGAACCTTCATCGCCATTAATCACACTCGTCCCTACTTCGCACCTTGAACCTTAGGGTTAATTCTAGTACTTTCTCTATTACCACAGCCTACTAGCCGGAGTGTGGAAGCAGAGCTCTGCTGGCACAGTGATGACCAGTATTCATAGCAATGTCCTTGAGGCTCTGCAGAATCTGCAGTCCCTCTGGAATCACTGAAGACTCAACAGTGAAGCTGCAGAGTTACGAGTACTTTATAATCGTCTACTTCTTTGAAAACAGGCAATTCACATAGACTTTGTGGTTTGACCTTCTTCTCAGTCCCGTTACTCTGAAGGCAAGCCGTGTACAAGAGGCAGCAAAGAAGCTGCTGTGGAGACTAATTTGGCAGTTCCTCAAATGCTTAAACCTAGAATTACCACATGACCCAGCAATTCCACTCCTAGCGTATACCCGAGAGAAATGAAACGATGTGTCCACACAAAAACACATTATACATGGATATTCATAGCAGCATTACTCATAATGGCCAAAACAGAAACAACCCAAATGTCTACCAGCTGATAATAAGAAATATGTTTGGCAATAAGTAGAAATGAAGTACCGATATATGCTGCAACATTGATAGACCTTGAAAACATTTTGTTAAGTGAAATAAGCCAATCACAAACGACCATCTATTGTATGAGGCCATTTATATGAAATTTCCAGAAGAGACAAATGTATAGACACAGAAAGTAGATTAAGAGTTACCTTAGGATGGATGGCATGGGAGGATTGTGGAATGGCAACTAAGGGGTGAAGGTATCTCTGTGGGGGCAATGCAAATGTTCTAAAATTTGATTGTGGTGATAGTTATACAACTCTGTGAATACACTAAAACCATTGAACTGTATCCTTTAAACGGATGAATTATATGGCATGTGGATTATATCTCAGTAAAGCTGTTTTGTTATATAAATGGCAGCAGGGAGACATTGAAAGCACGGAGGCTAAGAGATGAGGCTGCCTAGCTCATCAAGTTCCCTGAGCCTTGGCTTCTTCATCTGTGAAATGGAGGTATCATCATCCACCTAGCTGGGCTGTCAGGGAGATTAAATGGAATAAAAAGTACTAAATATACTAACAAAGTACGTGGCAGGAACGTGGCAGGAATGCTACAGATGTTGTTTTACTTTTCCCTTTCTATGTACCCCTATTATTGGTGATTGCTCACCAACCCCTGAACTCCAGGAGCGCTCACCGACTCAGACAGAACTGCCCCATCTCTCTCTCGGCAAACTCTTTTGCCTTTTCCCCCAAAGAAGTCAACCTTCCCCCTACTCCAGGCCTCTAAACCTTTGAAGACTGTTCCAAATTAAGTATGCAAAAATCAATAATATTCCTATATGCCGGCAAGAAAAGAGTTTATAAAGATCCTATTCTGAACAGCAATAATAAAGCAAAGTCTATAGAAATAATCAGAATCAAAGCCCTTCTCCCTCATCTGCCTCATAGAATTTCTATTGTTGCTCCAAGACCAGCTCAAATGTCACCTCCTCCAATAAGGCTCCTCTGACTGCTGTTAAGTCGTTAGTTGCTGTAGCCTCTGAGTCTCATATAGTATGAATGAAACCTCTTCACCCTGTATTATATTAACCCCTTTTTGTGTCTGCTTTCCCACCAGACTGCGAAGACCCCCAGAGCACAGTGCCAGCAGAGGTCTAGCAGCTCCCAGCAGGGCAGGAGTATCGGTAACCTCACTGAGCTGGTTCCAGGAAAGGGTTAAGGACAAAAGTTCAGATGACTGAGGGTCTACAGGGGTCCTCCATAGGGTACCCTATGAGGAAATATATTTACTGCCTCCTCTGGTCCAGGGTTGTGCTAGGTGACCCTAGCCCTCCTGTTGTCCAACATCAGGCATCTCCCACTCTCATATCAGCAGGTGGGGTTGGCAGAAGAGAGTGCGAAGTCCTATAGCGGGAACCAATCTCCAGAAGTCAGGCTTTCAGTAGAGATCAGGGCTGAAACTGGATCAGCTCTGTAGGCACCAAGTTTGGGGCAGACTGAGGATTCTAGAAAGAGCAAATACTTCCAAACGAGTCCCCTAGTGCATTGTGCCAGAAGCATGAAGAGCTAAAAAGGGATCTTTGTTGTGGCTGTAAATCACATCAGCCCCTTCGGGTGGAAGCAACAGATCTACAAGCTAGGAGCAACATCAAAGAAAATGTCAAAAACTTTCCTTCTGAAACAAAGAGCAAAAGAAGATGCCTTCCATCACTGGCATCCCTGAATACGGTCTTAGAAGTTCTGGCCAAAGAAAGAGAAAACATAAACATTAGAAATAGGCAGAATGATTATTATGTGCATATGAAATGACTGCACAACCCTCAAAACCCCAAAGTTATCTGATAGTACAAGTTAAAAAGATCTCAGCAAAGTGGCTGATCCAAATAAACACGTAAAATTCAACAATATTCCTACATGCCAGCAATAAAAATATAGTTCTTAAGGATCCTATTCCGAACAGCGATAATAACATAAAATATAGACAGAGGTCAAAATGAAAAATGTACCTGAACAACATTAAGTAGAAAAGTTCATAAAGATGTGTTTAAAAATGAATCTGTATGTGAAGCTGTAACATGTTCTTTGATAACAGGGCAAAATATTAAAATAATGTTAATTTTTAAAGAAATTGATTTATAGATTGCTAATGTAATTCCTACTCAAATCCTAAAAAGTGTTTTTTAACTTCATGAAATAGTTTTAGATTTCAACTGGAAGAATAAGCAAGCATGATCTCTAAAAGAGAAAAAGGTAGGGTGATAACCAATATTACAAGGCTACAATAATTAAAACAGAGGACAATGGGGAAAACAGATCACAGAAAGAAACTATACGGCCCATAAAATTTAGTCCATAAATAATATGCAATAATTTAATAAATGCTAAAGGAGGCCTCACAAATAAATTGGGGAAGGGAAGGATTAATAACTGATTTAGAATAACCAATTAACAATTTTGGGAAAACAAAAAAAAGAGAAACTCTCAATTAACCTAAAGATCAAAATAAACTCCAGATAGAATTACACCTTTTTGAAATCAAACAAAAAAATCAGAAGTAAACAGAATTTAACATTTATATGACCTCTTACACGAGATGTGATGCGAACACCCTCGCCCGTAATCTAGGCCACAGCACTAGCACGTGAACTCCAAGTCTTGCTGAGAGGCCTATGATCTCAAGAACAGTTCTCCATGGTCCCTGAGACAAGAATATGGAGATCCAGGTCCCCAGACATGCTGGAACAAACCTTAACTTTGTCCAGTCATTTTCCCATCTGTGCACAAGGAAAAAATACTTTATGTCCAGTCCCTGAGGAGGTGGGAATAATAATAACCATAAAAAGTACCACTTACAGAAAAAAATAAAAAGTATCACTTTCTATTTCATATGCGCCGGGTTGTAAGAACTATCCCCTCTGAACACATGAGGAAACTACAATTAAATGACTTGCCCAAGGTCATGCAGCTGAAAACAGGGGAGTAAGATTTGGATGCAGATTAGGATGAGCAGGAAGCCAGGGGTCCTAATCACCTGCTGTCCTGCCCCCTGAGTCAAGAATGTGCCCAGGTGCCGGTCTCCAGGTTGGACCAGAGAAAGGAGAGTTTAGGCTGTAGTACTTCGATGAAAAACCAGGGCCTTGGCTCTGAACTCCAGTAGGTCTTTCCAGTTCAGAGCCCATGATTTTGGGGGAGAGAGGCCTGGTAGCCAGTCACCTTCTATTCTCAGGAAACTCCTCTCTAGGTCTAGAAGAATGAATACCATCTATACCCACTATACTTGTTTGCGATAGAGAAAAGACCCCTGAGCTGAGCCAAATTCAATGCCGGGCCCTAGGGCCTATGGGGACAGTAGTACTGTTTCCAAGGACACAGCCAGGGTGTGGCTGGGGGGGCCAGGTCCCACTAAGGGAGGAAGCATTCCACCCAGGGAAGAGAAGACCCAGGCTGGAGACAGACATCGTCTTCAAGGAACTATGGGATGTCATCAAGAAGAGGGTCCCATTCTTTATGGGTCCTCGGAGCTGACAGGACAGGGAATAGTTTACCAGTCAAAAAGAAAAGGCTCCCATGTGAGGAAGTGAGTGCAGCATCATGGGGTGTGATCAAACAGGGTCACCACAGAGAGGATCCCTAAACCAGATGGAGGCCATGTGATCTCAAAGGTCTCACTCAACTCAATAAAACAAGCATAGCTAACATCGCTGAGTATTTACCATGTGCCAGGCACGGTACTAGGCACTTTTTATACATTAATCCATTTAATTCCCATAAGAACCATGAGTTACCTTCACATGAAAAAAAAAAATGAGGCCCATGTTAATAGGCAAATTGTCTAAGATCATTTTGGTAAAATGATGGAGCACAAAGAATCTGAATGCAAAGATTCCAGGAGGGTGACCTACTTGTCCTGGTTTATCTAGGACATTCCTAATTTTAGCACTGAAAAGTCTCACATCCTGGGGGACTTCTCTCAGTCTCAAACAACTCAGGACAGTTGGTCACCCTGGATTCAGACTGGATGCTGATTAATGAGAGATCGCTGGAGTCAGAGAGGAAAGAGGGAAGGCAACCCAGGGGTGGGCCACTGCATGAGTCAAGGCCCAGAGAATTTTCATCCCTCTGGGACTCTACCTGCAACCCCTGCATTCTCCTCCAATTTCCCAGAGCCTCGCCCTTGCTCCTAGAGTCCTCAGAGAGGAAGGCTCTGGCACTCGAATCATTTCATGCTACTTGGTGGTGCATGCATGCCCACAGATTCCCAACAGGGGCTTGGGGGTACCAGTGACCAGGGCAACACCAACATCTGGACAGCAGCTAGATTCGAGCACAACTTTCCTCAACACCTCCAGCTGCTGACACCTGACCTGCAGTAGAAAACAGAGATCCTTGGAGAAGTCACTGTAATAAACACAGGCATAATTATCGTAGTTATAATTATCATTACAACAAGACCAAACTGCATCTCCCCAAACCTCTAATTAAGACAGTATGCAATGTTAATGAAGAAGCTTTTGATTCAATGCATGGGCCCCTCATTAAAGGTTATCTCGTTAATTCTAATGAATGTTTGATGAAAAGTAACCGGTGAGCAGACCCAGGGCAAAATAAGCACAATCCACGAAGTAAACAGACGTTTCTCTGGGAAGTCAGGAGAGATGGATCAAGCTTGCATTGTTTCTTAGAAACACAGAACTCTGATGAGGCCTGGCGACAGGGCCCAGCACGGGGAAGCCAGGAGGATCACAGAGCCCCTATGAACCAAGTTGTAGAAAGGAAGTATCAGGGGCTCAGGCTGGTGGGTGCTTGGGCTCTGTGGCCTGGTCGAGAAGCAAAGCTCTTAAGGCTGAAAGAGGAGTCTGTAGCCAGTGTGACCTGGTCCCACCCAGAAGGACATTTTTTCACAAAATGTCTTTTTTCACGAATGTCTTTTTTCACAGAATCTCAGGGTAAGAAGGAAACTGGAAGTCATTTAGCACATGTTTTCCAAATTTCTCAGTAAGAATCCTTGGGAATCCTGCTAGAATGAGGATTCTGCTGCAGGTCTGGGGCTGGGCCTGAGACACTGCATTTCTGCAAGGCAGGCTCAAGAATCACTCTCAGGAGCAAGGGCTGAGAACCAACTCAGTGGTTCTCAAAGTGGGATCCCTAGACCCACAGCATCAGCATCACCCCAGAACTTGTTAGTAATGCACATTCTCAGGCCCCACCCCAGACCTACAGAATCAGAAGCTCTAGGGTGGGGCCTACCATCTGTGTATTAACAAGCCCTCCAACACTGATGCCCATTTGAGTTTAAGAATCATTGGCATAGACTAGGCCTCCCTCCAGCTACGGTTACTTGGCCCTGGCTGATGACACTAGTAACTCCCATTTCGTGCTGGCTGGTCCATGCCTGTGTACAGACTTTAGGATGACTTACTCATGTTATTTTGCCCTGTGTACCTCCCACTTCCCCTCAGACCAGGCTATTTCAAGACAGAGCCACTATCTCTTCATCCTTCTCTCTTGTCTCGTTTATGTTTCTGGCTCTAAAAGAAGCACAGGTGACTCTCAGTGTGAAACAGTCCTGGGCTGGGCTCAGGAGGCCCACGCCCTCATCCCAGCCATCAGGCCTCAGGAAAACAATTTCTCCAGGGCCTTGTCTCCACTTATGTAAGTGAGGGTTAGGGTTATGGGATTTTGGGGTCTCGACCAAGCTAGACATTCTCTGAGTCCATGATACTACTGAGCAAAGGCTCTATGTCAAAGAGGAGAGGCTGCAAGCTGCAGCCAAATGTTTCTGAATTGTCGTGCCTTAGAACATGCACTTATGATGGGGAGATCTAAGGATCAGTAAAGTTGGCTCCCCATGCCCATGAGTACAGGGATTTGAACCAGAGTAGTACAACTCCAAAGCCATGGTCTTTCTATGGCACCACATTAGTCTACACTGCACTGCACTTACTCTTCCTGCCATGGTCAGAGGATGGTCCTAAAAAAAAGCAATATAACCACAGCCCACCCTCGTATGGTACTTCCCATGTGCTGGAGACATTTTCAAGCATTGACAAAGCTTACCTAATTTAACAACACCATGAAGTAGGTACTATTATATTCATCCTGTTTTATCATTGTGGAAACTGAGGCATAGTGGGTAAATAGAAAAGTTGCAATTCAAACCCAGGCTGCCCTACCCCGAGAGAGCTCAGTTTAATAGGTTAAGATGTGAGATTGTGTGAGGGCATCAGAACAGAGGACCCAAGCAAGATGGGCTCTCATTCAGGAGGCTGATAGAGAGAAAACAAATTTTTCTGGAACATGAAAATGAGAACTTAGACCTGGGCCAGCTGGGCAGAGCCAGTCCCCCTTCCAGAAGATCAAATTCCCAGCACTTCCAGGTATATTCACGAGCTAAGTGCTGGGAGTTACCATTCTGGAGTAAGAAGCAAAACTGTAAACGGCTGGGCCTCTGCGACTCGGACTGCCAGTCTCTGAAATGCCACCTGATCCTCAAAGCCAGAGGTGCAGGATGCAGAGAGCGAGCAAAACCACCAGTCATCAAGGACCGGCACCAACTTGGCACCGACGTACCACCGCACACAATTAAGCTGGATTTTAACAGTTACTTGTGCATAACATTTACAGAGCTAACTAACTCTAGAAGATTTGAGACAAATAGGAGCCCAGGCCCTACTCCCTCCTGACAAATCCGCTTCCCTAGAGACAACTACTTTCAGGGATTTTGCTAGTGTTTAACTCTCGATGTCTAGAGCAGCCTTTCCCAGCCTTTCCCTAGATCATGCTACCTAGAGAGAAAAGGTAGAGGAGGAGGAGCTCACTGAAAACTGCAGGAGTCCAGAAAGTTCCACCACAACGGCACTTACACTGGGCCCAAGCGGGTAGTTAGAGAGAAGGGCAGAAAGACACTCAGGATAAGGAGGAAATGGGCACAGCATCTTCTGGGAACCTGGGGAGACCATTTAGCTTGAACGTGGCCATGGGTTTAGGGGAATTGTTTCTTTTACTTCTTATTTTATAGAACTTTGTGTTGTGTGATATTTTTACACAAACACTTATAACTTCTTACAAATATCCTCAGTTTAAAGAAAATAACATCCCTAACATCCAGTTACCCATGGGGAACGTTTTCCCGCAAGTGCCAAGAAGTCTGGGTCCATGGAGAGCAGTCCTGATTGGGGCAAAGGTTGAATGGAGCTGAAATCCCATCTAGGCCAAGCTCAGAGGGGCTACTGCAGAGTGCACCCCAACAACAAATGCTGCACACTGGGAATCCAGAATCTCAGCGTGCTTTCTCACTGACCTGCTGCAGAGGTCCCATCCTCTCCAGTAAACGACGTGACTGCAGAGTATCTGTCTGCCTCAGAGAACAAAGCTGAGCTTCTGGCCCCCCAGCCAGTGGCTACCACATCAAACATCAAGACACTCTCTACACAAGAGCCAGAAACCTAAAAAGGAAGAGGTGGCTGCAATGTGGGCCCGAGAGCTCTCTTCCTCAGGATCCAAACTGAGGTTTTTCTTGGGCTGAGGCTTCCTTGCTACGGAATCTCAGGCAAGTTATTTAACACCAGCCTCAGTGGCCCCTTCAATAAAATGAGAACAAGAACTTATGCAAAAATCTGAATGTGTATGTTCACAGGAGCATCATTCACGATAGCCAAAAAGTAGAAATAGCTCTACTGAGGAATGGATAAACAAAATGTGGTATCTCCCTATAATGGAAGAACATTTTGCCATAAAAAGGAATGAAGTACTGATACAATATAGATGAACCTCAAAACATCATGCAAAGTGAAAGAAACCGGTCACCAAAGGCCACATGTTGCATGATTCCACTTATCTAAAATGTCTAGGTAAGCAAACGCACAGAGACAGAAAGGAGATTGGTGGTTGCCAGGGTCTGGGGGAGATGGAAAAATAGGGAGTGACTGATTAATGGTACTGGGTTTCTTTTGGGGGTAGATGAAAATGTTCTAAAATTGATCATGTTAATAGTTACACAACCATACACAACCTTATGAATATACTAAAAATCACAGAATGTTATACTTTAAAATGGTGAATTTTATGGTATGTGAATTATTCTTCAATTTAAGAAAAAATGAGGACAAGATGATCCAACTAACAGATTGTTCTGAGCATAAAATAAAATGTCTGCAAGACACTTAGCACAGAGTATGGCAGTGTGCACTCAGCAAATAGGAGATGCTGCTAGGAAGATACAAAGACATTGTTTTACATGAAAATCCATTTCAAGGATGTGCCTCAGCTTCGTTGCTCCCTGACGGAGGAAGAGGATCCCTGACATTCACTTATTCTAACACCCTCATGACAAAGAGACAATTGTGTGTGTTACTGTGGGATCTGAAACTTGACAAAAAAATTCCTCCTTCTTCCTAGCAAGCTGCCAACCGCCTTAAACAAACAAACAAACAAACAAAAACCTTATATTTAAGTAAAATCAAAAGTAAATCCCCCACAGTACAACCAAATGACATACAATCACCGATTTGAGATATTAAATTATTTTAATTCAATCAATGACTCTAACACGTAAGTAAAAAAGGGAAGAGAAACAGCAGCCACAATGATATCAGCAGTGTGTCCAGCAACAGCTCTGTGGCAACCACAGCTGGTCCAAGTGGAGGCCACATGCTGAGCCAGACCTTGGAGAGGTCTAGGCAGGAACCCAGTTCTTCTCCAAGGATAACAGTAGCCAACACTGACTGAGCATCATCTCTTTTAATCCTGACAACAACCTGTGAGGGAGGGCATTATTATCAGTCGCCTTTTGCAGATAAGGAAACTAAGGCCCAGAGAGATTAAGAATTTGCTCAAGGTCACACAGTAAGTAAGGAAGGGATGGAGCTTGACTTCCACTGGGGAATGTTGCCCTGCAGAGCTAGTCTTAGACCTACATTCTGAGCTGCTGCTGTCCTTAACTCATCAAGTGACTCAGGAGAGCAGGTCATTCTCGGGCATTAAGCTCCTGATGTGTGCAGTACAGAGAATGAACTCTCCAAGTATGGAATGCACAAAACAGGACACTACAGAGCAGACTTCTCCGACTATACTGTATCATGAATCACCTGGAGATCTTGTTAGAATGTAGGTTCGGATTCAGCAGGTCTGGGGTAGAGCCAAGGAATTTGCATTTCTAACCAACTCCCTGGTGATGCTGATGCTGCTGGTCCTCAGACCATACTTTGAGAAGCAGGACTTAGATGGTGATCACTGTACAAATGACAATGAACCACACAGTAAGAAAGTCCCATTTCAAACTCTCAGTCTCAAATTGGCCATCATAACTCCAGTCCTTGCTTTGCTCCCTTTTTAATGGGGAAGCAGATTCAAGCCATACACACATACACACACACTCCCTAGGATTTCATAATAGTGTTTTGTTTTCATACTTATTTTTATGGCTATCAAATATTAATGAGACATTAAATCAATTTTCCATTTATAGTAATGCTAAAGTTTTTTTACATTTTTATTCAAGCCAAATTCATTTAAAGAAAAATGTTCAGTAACAATAATCATAGTTAATATTTTATAGCACTGAGTAAATGCTGGCCACCATTCTAAACATTGATGGGCATTATACAGTTTTCATCCCCACAACAAACTCTAGAAGTAAGAACTTTTCTGAAATGAGAAAATTGAGACTTAATGCAGACCAGACTTAATTTGATCAGAAAGATCAAGTAACTTGCCCAAGGTTACACAGCTAGTAAATGACAGAGCCAGGCTCCAAACTCAGGCAGCCTAACTTTATGAGTTGACCATGTTATTCCACCTATGAATTAGAGTAGAACTGATCCTCTAGAGTGGCAAAAACCATAAATGTCATATGTACATGCTCAAAGGGAGGCAAACACTTGTTGCTTGCTGGCGAGGATGGTGTTTTTTCACCTCTCAACCTCCTTAATCCCTCCAGTGCCTGGCACCATGCCCAATCCACAGTAAGGACCAATGCACATCTCAAAACAAATTTTCCTGGTCTGACTTGCTGGGCAGAGAGAAGCCTTGGGACTGACCTGGTGGCACCTTTGCCACAGCTAAGGCACTGGCCACAGGGCAGGAGATCACATGTACGTGTGGGCATCTCCAGGGGTGACGAGATACCAGATAGCCCAATTAGCCTGGAGCCCACTTCTGAGCAGGGCAGAGTGTGAGGGGGCTGAGGCTGACAGCAAGAGAGACTGCACTTACCCAATCAAGGCAGTGCCCCAGGCACAACAGAGCTGCACAGTCATGGACTAATTAGATTTTTACAAAACCTCTTCTCTTCCTGAAACAATTGTTCAGGGACTGACATAATAAGAAATCCAGCCCTGTAAGAAATGCTTTCCCTGAGCAGTAATTGGGCTTCTTGAAGTCACAGATGGCTGACTGAATGGACCCAGGAAGCTGAAACAAACACCTCCAAGTGTCATCTTGCGCTCAGCATCTGACCCAGCCCTGTACCAGTGCCTGGCCAACGGCTGCATGTCTACCGGGTCCACCTGCCAGTTCTCGAGCTGACTCACCACCAGGACTTGGCTCACGCCCTTCCCATAGTCTGGAACCCCCTTTTCTCTCCTCTCTGCCCCCGTAAATCCTCTTGTCAGCCCAGCCCCACCTGTCCCAGGAAGTGTGCTCTAATCACCTCATCTCCAGTCTCAGGACACTTGCTTTAGTGCTTGTCTTGGACCATCTCCTCCCAACTGGTCAATATCGGCAGACTTGCCCCAGGATCCATGAGCGGTGACCTTGACTAGAGGAGCATGTGTCCTCCTGCTGACTACCCTTCAGGCCTAGCACAAAGCTGGGCCAACACTTCTGAACTTAACTATACTCATCCCCACCAGGAAGCTTGTTCTTGGGATCCACTTTGTAAAATGGGGGTATACCCTTTTGGGGTACGAAGAAAAGAATGAATTAATATCTGCTTCGGGTTTGATTTCACAGCCAGAACCATGTCCTTTGTAGCAAAGACATGATTATTCTAATATGTTTTTACTGTCCCCTGAAATGAGATTTAAAACCCTGGAATCCACATTGACAATGACATAGCCATTTCTTTACTGAGGAATCCCTCTCCCTGGCCCTGTACGCTGCCCCCACCTTTCCATTCCCATGCTGAACACCTCTTCCCATTCAAGAACTTTCAGGATTCCAATGTCACATGGGATGAACCCACCCTCTGCAGCCGGCCATTCCTGCTGAGGGATCCGGGGCTGACCTCCCTTTTAGATGTCCCTCTTGAGACTCTTCATCAAAACTCCTACCATGCCAGGAGTGGCCATGCCAGGCTACTCACTGTTCCCTGCAAACTCCCTTCGATTTCTCACCTCTATTTTTGCTGGCACTATTCCCTTAGCCTCAAAAACCTCTCCCATCAACACCATATTACGAGGTCTTATTTCAGAGCTGCCTCTCCACAAAGCCTTTGCTCATGTCCTCAACTGATGTAATTGCTCCTGCCCTTGAGCCCTGATCATGTGTCTGCTGCTTCTATCAGGTGCCTATCCTACGTGTCTTATGTGAGAGTTATTAATTTGTTTGTGTCACTCTTCCTGGCTGAGTAGAGAGCTCCTTGAGAGCAGGGATTAGGTCCCACTGAGGCAGGTGGCATGTTTCAGAGGGCATGGGTAGCCAACAGACTCAAGATTTGCTGGCTGTAAGAATCCAGGCAAACCACTACAGCTCTTGGAGCCTCAGTTTCCCCTTCTATGAATAATGTGAAAATACCACCTATCCAAAGCTGTTGAGAAAATCAGATGCAATCGTTCATTTACCAAATATTTCCTCAGTACCCAGAACATGCCAGCCACGTCTGAGGATACAGCAGTGAGCAAGACAGAGTCCTTGACCTCTGGGCCTTAGACTCAGGGCTTACACTCTAGTGTGGGGAGAACAGCGGTGAACACAGACAAAAATACCTGAGAGAGAATCAAGCGGTGATACTTTCTTAAGAAGATAAAACAGTGTAATGAGAGAGCAGGTAACTAAGGCAGGGGCAGGGGCAACCCTCACTAGTGGTGGTCAGGGAGGGCTTCTCAGAAGAAGTGACATTTCACTGAGACAAGAATAAAGAGAAGGAGCAGGGCATGGGAAGATCTGGCCAAAGGACCACCCAGACAGAAATACTGGGAAATACACAGTCTAACTGAGACAACCGCCAGAGCTCGATAATTAGCTCTCTCTTTTTCCTCTCACCTTCTCATTCTCTGCAGAGCATTACGCAGATACAGCACACAGTGAATACACATTTGTTGAAATGAGCTTCACAGAACAAGGAATCCCGGGGATAAATTAGTGCATGACAAAAATATGAGTCTTAGTAAAACAATCAACCAAGATGAGGCAGATGCCAATTAAAAGGCTCTTAAATTTAACCTCATTAAAAGGCAATAACATTTTGCAGCTCCTGTCTCTCAGAAGAAATCACAATTTCCTAACCTCTATAGGAAAGCAGAGATCACGCGTTTCAGTCTGTGTCACCACATTTACAGCTCAGGGTTTGCCAGGGGCTTCATTCTAGAATGACTGTCTTTGCCGGGATCTGGCATCATGTACCTGCGTCCCCGGGTGCGTCATTACCCAGAGCCATGTTTGCATTTCTGGAAGTATTTGATTTTAATAAATGCCTCAGCCTCACTTAGTCACCTCCACAAGGCTCACACTTTCATACTTGAGCAACGCAAGATTCGATGCTACAAAATTATCTATTTGGTTATCTCTCTGAGGTGGAACATTTTCATTTTTCTGCCAACACATATTTTTTGAAGCTGCATAACTATCCAAATGATTTCAAAGAATATTTCTCTTCTCCTTCAAAAAATGCTGTTTCAAGTGCTGATGCCATGTAGCCAGGCAGCTGGTTATTCTGTGCTGGAGGGAGGGGTAAAGGAGGTGCTGAGGCTGTCAGGGACCCCAGAATTAGGGTGGAGGTTGAGTCAGACAGGGCCCCTCGCAGTGCTTCTGTGGAAATCATTTCTAGCTGGCTATGCTGGTATCTCCAGTTCCCTTGCTGTGCGCTTCTTCAGGGGTGCCCCTCGGGGACCCCAACTCATCAGAATTCTTTATCCATCCCAAATGGCCCAGACTTTCGTATTTCTGTTTCATCATGACCAGGTTCCAAACTGAACGCCCCCACAACAAATCGACTGCCACCCCCAACTCCCTGCTCACTTATTTCCTTCCGTCGGCCCCACTCAGAACAAAGCCCCACCAACATAGGCCTGGCACACGGAAGGTGCCTCTTTCCTGGTTTTCCTTCTGCTGGTCTCACATCCATCCTATGCACAGCAGTTATCCTCCTGAACCCTGCCTGAACCATGTCACTCCCTGCTCAGAAACTGCCTGGGGCTCCCCACAGCTGCCCAGGTCAAGTTCAGCAGAGGCGGCTCAGGCCTCCATGTAACTTACTGAAATGCTGCTTCAGATGCTGAGTGTTTGAAGGTCCATGTTTCTCTGCAATATGAGTTTTCTATCCACAAGCCAGCAACTTCTCCTGGCTCCCCGCCATCAAGCATCTATCCCATGCTGTTGGTCAACATGGGAATAAGAACCTGAACTTGCAGCCAAAGTGCCCCTAGGGAAGTTGCTCAGGCTTTCGGTGCCTCAGTTTCCTCCTCTGGAAAATGGGGATAATAATAGCAGCCACCTCATAAGGCTGAATGAAGACGAAACCACAGGGTTGTAATGAGGAATGAATGAAACCTATGTAAAGCAATTTGGGCAGCTTAGCACAAAGTGGGTATTAAATAAGTGTGAGCTTATTATTATTCATGGGTCATTTTGCCTCCAGGTGATTTTCACTTTTCAGACTCTTTAGAACCTAACCCCTGTGTAAGACAGGACTTCATTGTAGAAACTACTTAACGTGACACTGAGGGTCGTTTGAGATCTGAAGCCAACCTCCATCTCCCTCCCACCTCAGCTCCCTTTATTCTTCCGTGCTAATACTGTCGCAAGTGCCTGCTTGCATGCTGTCAAGCTTCTGTTCAGATACCTTAACCTAGAATGCCTTTCCCTCACTCCCATTCATACCTACACCCCTAAACCTGCTCCACCCTCTAAAGTGCAGCGGAAATCCCACCTCTTCTGTGCAAACCCCTTAGCACAGATGCTAAACCAATGTCCAGTGTGTATACAACTCAGGACAGTAAGAGCAGAATTCTTCCTTATTTAGTATACTTTATCTTCTGCAAGTACTTTACGACCCATGTAATCGGCTCACTGCCCAGTGGCCTGACTCCAGGGCTTATGTCATCTTCCCAAGTCACTGTGTCATCTAGGTCTCAGTCTCCTTGCTGTGCAGGGAACCCCATCTCCCACTGGGCTTCCCTGGAGACCTCTCCGGGTTGGACCAGTTCTCACAGCTGGGGTGACTTCCACAGACAGAAGAATGACAAGCGGGGAGAACAAAAGGGAGAAGACTGAGTGATTGTACCTATGGGATGAAGGAATTCGCCCACCCATGCAGCAGGTGCATTCGGAGCACTGACGCTGTGTCAGGCAGCGCTGCAGTGAACAGGAACCCAAGGAACAGGTCGGCTGTGCTTGAGGCTGCCCCGCACTGACCCCCACTCTAATCCTCCCTCCAGAAGTCTGAGGTCCACAGCAGGCTGGATGGGGGCAGGTGGGGCTCAGCAACATTGGAGCTTCCAAAGTTCTAGAAGGGGATTCAGGGACCCCCAACAGACAGACCTGGGCCACAACCTTAGGGCTTTTGGGGTCTTGTCCCACCACTGCCTTAAACAGTCCTGAAAAAGCCTCGAGACACCAGCTAACCATCCACAATGTATCAATCCATGCCACTGCTTGCAGTCATACAGGGCTGTCACAAGCAGCATTCCATGGACATTCCTTCATGCATCCCTGGTACACGTGTGCACGTGCTTCTCTAAGGATATACCTAGCCATTGGCATCCTCTAGGAAAATCGTCCTGGTGCTGGTTACTTGGGGCACTGAGGGGTGGGGTGGGGGTGAGGGTAAGGAAAGCTGGCAAGTGGCAGGTTCCTGGGGAGCCCATACATGTACTATCAGGAGAAGACTGTGGGGTAGTGGGAGAAGCCCTAGCCTGAGAGTCAAGAGGGCTGGACTTGAGTCTCAGCTCAGTCGAGACCTTACTGAATGACCTTGGCAGTCACCTTGCATCTCTGTGGATCAGCCTTCTCATATGTCAAACCAGGGTGCCACGAGGGCCAGCCCATTCTCCTGGGTACCTCTGAACATGGACATTTCCTGATCCTTGGGCTCTGGAGAAAGCAAGCTGTGCACAGTGGCTGTAGTAGCAGAGGTGGTAGGTAAACACTGAGGAGGATCAGGAGGTCTTGCATCTGTAGGATGTGCCAGCACAAAGAAATGGGTGGAGGTGAGCCCCTGGTTGTAGGTGGTGTGTGAGGGTAATAACCAGTATGGCAAATAACCAGTACGGAAAGGAAAATCCATAGAGCTTTCAGAGAGCCAGAGGGCCTCTCTAGTACAGGCTGCCGTAGCACTGGCAGTCTGTGGTACAGAAATGCAGGGCCTGGACTTCGGGTGCCTTTCTCATTTCAGAGGCGAGTGATTAGTGTCAGCCATGCCCAGAGTGCCTGTGGAGTTCGAACTGCTTCTGAACTGGCCTTGGAAAGGTAGACACAGAGAGCCGTGTCCAGGTGAGTAGGAATGAACTCTCTGTTCAGGCAGGTGAGGAAGGGGGTTAAGTGGGGGTTTCTGCAAACCTTTCACACCATGCTGTGGTCTGGCATTGCCTCTTTGTGCCCCGGTCAGCAAAGGGCTTAGTAGGGGCCTGTCTAGACCCTAAGCCGCAGGTACAGAGGGACTGTGGAGGGAGAGAACAGCTCAATATTGGAAGGCAGCTCTTGGGATGGCACCAGCCCAGGCATTTGCACTTGGAGAAATATTTTTTAAAATATGTACGTTTAATTAAAAAATAATAGGTATTACATGTAAGTAGTACACAAAGCACAAGGACCAAAGGGTGAACAGTGAGAAACCAGGCTTCCTCCCACCCTGTCCTCTGGTCCCCTGGTCCCTGCTTCCCTGGCACAGCATCTTGTGGAACCAGAGAGATAGTTATGGAGCTCTGTTAGATTATATTGGCTAACCCTAGAATTGCTAGAGATGAGGACCCCCCAATCCAGATGGAGTTTTAGGCAGAGCCCTCTAGTCGCCACCCTTTCCGTTACCCTGTGCAGGAAGCAGAGTTGGGAGAGCAGCAGGGACTCTGCAACGTGTATCCCTGTCCCCTCCCCTGGCGTCTTCCCTAGTTGAGAGGCAGGGAGCTGAGGACGGCAGATCTGATCTTCCAGATCTTGTGGTGAACAGACCGCTAACCCCAGCCAGGCTGACGGCTGCCCCTTGAGAGCTCGTTCTCTCCTCTGTGCCTGCAGAGCTGGACTGTGCTTGGCTGACCCTCAGGACTCCCCAGGCCAAGAGCCATCGCAGCAAAACACACACCCCAGTCCCTTCTAGCACCAACCTCCTAGGCTCAGGGCCAGGAACTGCAGGCCAATAAGCCCCTCCCAGGGCCGAGACCATCACCCCATCAGGCCTGAAAAGCTGCTCCCACCACAGTCCTGGCTTGGCTGCCCACCTCCCTCAGGATTGGGGGGTTAGTGAGAGTACTCTGTGTGTGTGTGTGTGTGTGTGTGTGTGTGTACGCCTCCCCCTTCTGACTGGGCACTCCTGGACACTTGAGTCCTCCAGGTGGGGCACGCACAGTAGATGTTCAATGTGTGTGTGCTGAAAAAGGAGCTGGCAGCAGTTTTGACCCAAGGGAAGATATCATCCCACTTAGTGAATATACACCAAGTGCCCCTGAGTACCTTCACTCGAGAAAGGGACTGAAAAATCAGATCCCTGTGGGGACCATCCGAGAATGTAGATACAGGATGTGAGCTGGGGGGCAAGTGGAAGCCCTTGTCAGGACCTGGGTACTCACCCAGGAACAGCATAGTCAAGTCCCTGGCTCAGCTTCTCCTGCCACCTGCTCAGCTGGTGACAAGGCGCCATCTGCTGGCAAGTACAGAAGGAGAAAAGCACTTGGCCAAAGTGTGGGTGAACCCGGGAAGGAGAGAGGGAAAGGAGGAAAACAGGCAACAAGTTCTTTTTCTCACTAGCCTTGGTCTCCCCGCTTGATTATCTCAGCTCCCAGCCGGGCAGCTGCTCAGGTCCCTGGGGATAGATCATATCTATGTTCATATTAATTCTCTTTCATTCATAGTAGTAAGCCAGTGATTCTCAAACTTCAAGGCAGAGAGAAGAATCAATCATACAGGGTTCTTGTTAACGTGAAGATCATCAGGCCCACCCCCCGAGATTCTACTTTCAAAGCTCTAGAGTGTGGCCCATGAATCTGTATGCTTAACCAGTATCCCCAGATGATTCAATAGAAGGAAATTGTTGTGACCTTGGGTTAGGCAAAGATTTCTTAGATACAACACCAAAAGCACCATCCATAAAAGGAAAAATGAAAAATTGGACTCCATCAAAATTAAAAATGTCTGTTCCTCAAAAGTCACTATAAAAAGAATGGAAAAACAAGGCATAAGCTGGAAAAAATACTAGCACAACACATATCTGATCAAGGACACGCACCCAGAATAAATAAAGAACCATCAAAACTTAATAAAAAAACAAACAACCCATTTTTTTTAATGTGCAAAAGACATGAAGAGACATTTCATCAAGGAAGATATGTGGATGGCAAACAAGCACATGAGAAGATGCTGAGCTTCATTAATCATAGAGCTGAAAATTAAAACCACAATGAGATATAATTACAGAATGTAATTGAATTATAAGAATGTATAAAATTAAAAATCATATGGAGTGTTGACAAGGATGTGAAGGAATGGGAACTCTCGAAGCACTTTGGAAGAGTGTGGCAGTTTCCTATCTAGTTAAACACACACTTACGATATACAACCCAGCAATCCCACCCCCAGGTATTTGCCGAAGAAAAATGAAAACTCTGATTCATGTAAAAACCTGTATGTGGATGTTTATAGGCTTTCTTTATAATCTTAAAACACTGCAAACAACCCAAGGATCCTTCAACAGCTGAATGATAAATCATGGTACATCCACACAATGTAATACCATTTAGTAATAAAAAGGAACAAAACATGGATGAATCTCCAATACATTAAGCTAAAGTGAAAGAAATGAGGCTTAAGAGGTTACATACTGTATAATTCCATTTGCATAATAGTATAGAAAAGACAAACCATAAGGATGGAAAAGAGATCAGTGGCTCCCAGGTACTGGGGATCAGGAGAGGATTTGATTGCAAAGGGCACAAGGGAATTTTGGGGGGTGATGAGAAAGGTTCTGGATCTTGTGACGGTGGTGATTACACAGTTGTATGTATTTATCAAAACTCATACTTGTACACTAAAAAGGGTAAATTTCATTTATGTAAATTATATCTTGATAAATGAATAACATATCCCAGGTGAAGGACATTTCATAAAATAACTGACCCGTACTCCTCAAAATTGTCAAGGTAGGTCATTGAAAACAAGGAAAGTCTGAAAACTGTCACAGATAAGAGAAGTCTAAGGAGACATGACAACTAAATGTAATGTGAGAATCTGGAGAGAATCCTTACACCAAAAAAAGGCCATTAGTTCAATACGAAGGAAACCTGAATAAAATATGGACTTTAGTTAATAATAATGTGTCATTATTGGTTCATTAATTATAAAAGGTGTGCCACACTAATGTAAAATGTTATTAACAAGGGAAACGGGAATGGTGTGAATGGGGATTCTCTGTACTACCTACACAATTTTTCTATAAATCTAATACTGTTCTTAAAATAAAAATATTATTTAAAAAACAAAATAAATAAATAGTTCAAGGCATGGATCATCTGTGGGGCTCGTAGAATCTAAAAAACAACATAAACGAACAAAACAGAAACAGACCCATAGATACAGAGAACAAATTGATAGTTGCCAGATGGGAGGTGGGGTAGGATGACTGGATGAAAAGGTGAACGGAGTAAGAAATGCGAATTGGCAGTTACAGACTAGTCATGGGATGTAAAGTACAGCATAGGGAACAGAGTCCATAATATTGTAATAACTATATATGGTGCCAGGTCGGTACTAGACTTAACGGAGAAGTCACGTCATAAATCATATAAATGTCTAACCACTATGCTATACACCTGAAACTAATATATAATAATACCAAATGTCAACTGTAATTGAAAATAAATAAAAATAAGTTTAAAGTATAAAGTAAATAAATAAAATGCAGATCACCATGCCCCACCCCCAGAGATTCTTTTTTCGAAGCTCTGGAGTAGAGCCCATGAGGATGCATCTTTAACCAGTATCCCATTACCCTGAGCAGTTACACCAAACCCACCTCGAGGAAGCTGTGCAAAAGATGAGGAACTGACAGGGACATTTGCTCCATGGGGGTCTGCCCCACCTTCTCGCTTCTACCTAAGACATCTTAAATGACCAGGCGGATATTAGCCTCTGATTATTTTCCCCCTTTTCAAGGAATGGGGTAGGGCAACTGTGATTCCAAGAGGCTATCAACCACAGTGTGAGGGGAGAGGCAAGTGTAAAGGTGGGAAGAGGGAGCTTCGAGTTGCTCAGGTCTCCTTCCTCCACCCCTCATGGGGTCAGCAGGGTGAGTCTGGAAAGGCAGGACTAGGTGCCAAACACACCTGTAATGAACCCTGACTCCACCTCTAAACAGCTGTGTCGCGAGCAAATCACTCACACTCTCAGCCTTAGCTCCAGTATCTATAAGATGGGGCAACTCTTACTCCAGAAGCAACATGGCCCTTGTCAGCTGGATACTCTCGTGCTATGAAACAAAACACTTAGAAACACTAGAGAAAAAATGTTCCATGCCTTAGTCTCTCCATCTGTAAAACAGGGATATAAATATCACCTGAGTCACAGGGTTGTTGTGAAGCTTAAATGAATTCAAACCAGTAAAATGCTTACGACGGTCTGAGGAAATTCAGCACACAGCACAGAAAGAGAAAGAAAATACACAGCTTCGAGGGATGGGGAGAGCAACGTAGCAAGAGCTAATGGCTCAGAAATTTTTAGAAATGAACACAGACAGGAATCCTGAGTCAGAAAGTACAAAAGACTATATAAAGGATGGAAAGAGGTATCAAACGTTTGAGCCCTGACATGCAGCAGGTCCCAGATAAATGCTGGCTCCTCTCCTTCCCAATCCAGGCTGGTCTTTCCTGCTTCCCATATCTGCTGCAGCCCCTATTCCAGCTAGCTGTGCCCTCCCTTCCTACACTCTCCCAGGCCTTTCCAAATCCTACTCTGCTGCAGTAATCATTGTTTTTTTTTAAAGTCACCCCCAAAACACACAGCAGATCTGTGAGTCTCTCCCCTGGAGAGGCTTGGGGTGCGGAGCAGCCTGGCCTGGTAGCCTACTGGCTGGATATACTGTTGTCTGAGGCCAGGGAGGGAAGGGTGAGGTCAGAGAGAGGGCCCTCAAGGGTGAGAGGGACCGAGGGAAGCCTGGATAGGCATGGGGTATTTACAAAGAGAAAGAGCTAACTTGGGGAGAGAAGGGGTAAACAGAGAGGACAGCCAGGTTCAGCAGAAGTGCAGAATCCCTGACTCCTCCAACTCTTTGGAAGAGTTAAGATGATGCTTGGGAGAGGTGAAGGGCTAGTGGAAAGAGGCTTCAACTCGAGCTGAAGGACAGACCAGGGCCAGGTGGAAAGGAGCCCACTTATCGGAGCGGGGTTGGGGTGGGAAGAAATAAAGAGGCCTGGAGCAGGGTGACAAGGGCTAGGATCCAAAGCTCGGATTGCAGGAGGAGCAAGCCTGGCTCGGGAGGTGCACCCACGAGTGCCTGGGGTGGGGGTGGGGGTGGGGCGAGGGATGCGCACCACGGTTACTTCCCTGAGCAAGGTGAGAGCCAGCTTGTAACTGAGCTCTTCCCAGCCCACTCTGCAGTGAGACCCCTGTGGCTGCTCCACAGCCATTCCATTGGGCCTGCGCCCCAGAGCTGCACACAAGAGACACGGAGGAGAGCCCGTTCCACTCTCAGGGCCAGGGGTTTAGAGAAGGCACTAGCTGGGTCACTCTTGTCTGTTAGGAAATGTGTTTTACTTCTACCGTCTGTAGTGGCAGGTGGTCCTTCCCCTAAAACTTATTCTTCTCTGCTTATAAAGGCAATATGTTCATCACAGAACATTCCAAAAATGCAGAACAGTATTTTATAACTTCCATTTGCATCTTGTTTTATTTCCTTCCAATTTTTTTCTAAGTACATATACATGTTTAACATAATTAGCATCTTATTATGTATATAGTTTGGGATCCTTGTGTTTATTTCTTTCCAATTTATGTTATACATGGGAATTTGCCAGTCTTCATTCAAGCATATGATGAAATTTTGTGCACCACCGTTAATGGCAACATAAATTGCACTGTATAGTTGTAACAAAATTTATTTAAGCAGTTGTGTGGTGCTGGTTGTTTAGGCTGCTTCAGATTGTTTGTTATTTTACATGAGAACCATATTGAATTACCTCACCCATCTTTCAAGACCCACTTCAATTCCCACTTCCTCTAGAAACCCTTCCTGGACTACTTTGACACCCAGTAACTTCTCTCACCTCTGAGGTACGACCACCTATGGTCTGTCCGACATGGCTAGGCATGGAGCTGTGTGTCACTCACTGCTCTCTGTCTCACTGTGGTGGGTTAGTCTCAGGTCCAGGACTCTTGCTCATAGCCCTGAGAGCCCCTAGCACCTTGTATACAGCAGGTGCTCAATATGTACTAATTGTTTAAGCCCGAGACCCCTCAGATTATAGGGGCCTAATAAACTCCATCTGCCAAGGGTCAGGACTGCAGGCACCCACAGTGGCCTAGTCTGATATTTTGCGGCTTCTCTGGGTACTGAAGAGGTAGAAAAACCAAACCCCTATCATCCAGCCCCCGTCACCACCACATGACACATGAAAGTCTTGAGCTTTGGCCAGGACTACCATGGCTAAAGGGTTTAAGTCCTCTCCCAAGGTGACTAGACCTTCGCTGTGCTCACAACCCTGGCAATCACCAACCATCTGCCCCCAACCCCAGGGGAGCATAATGAGGACAGGACCCAGGCTTTGGTGCCAAACAGGCAGGATTCTAGTCCCAGGTACTGTGGTGGTCTAGAAGGGCAGCCGGAGGCCTGGTTTAGGTTCCTCAATGGGCATGGCCCCCAGGCAGTGCAGAGGAGCTGGTCACAGCCCATGCTACCCTAGCTTCCCTACACATTTCACTACAGGTGGGGCATCCAGTCTTCAGTTTACAGAAATCCCTACCTGGCCTGCTGAGGCGACTGAATTTGCCATCCCTGGTCCTTTGACATTGAAGTCTAGACTCCTAGACTCAACACAGTCTTCCAGGCTCTCCATCTGCCAAATGCCATTTCTCATCACCTCCCTATGCCAAGCAGCATCTTTGCAGTGGCCCTTCCTCCTACAGCTAAAGTGCAGCTCTACCCCTGCCTGGGACACCTGCCTCCTCACTGCTGCCTCCGGGAATCCTCTCTCAAATGGCCGCATATTAGTGGTGGAGAGCCCTGAGCACTGGGGTGAGTACAACCATATTAGTGACCAACACTGGGTTCTGGAATTCCTTTACTCATCATCTGAAGGCTCCTCCCAGAGCCCTCCCTCCAAAACCAATGACAATCTTTAAGTTTGATTGCTGATAGAGGAGATGCTCCTCTTACCTTAGCTCGGAGGCTCAGCAAATACCCCCAGGTGCTTACAAAGTGCCAGACCCTATTCTGCCTCTTGGGGGTGAGAGGGTAAAAGACTGCAGGATCCCTGCCCTCTAAGGACACTGAAGGAGTGCTACAGAGAAGGAAGGGAGCAGGGGGTGGACAAGGTAGGGCTGAGGGCTTCCTGGAAGAGGGGCTGACCATGCTCATTTTGAAAGCTTAGTGTTCCTCCACTTCCTGGGCCACCACCCCCTGCCCTAGAAGCCTACATTCCAGACACACCCTGACCAGAGAAACACTCTATGTTTCCAGTTATTGAGCCTTTGCTCAGGCAGAAGCCTTTACAGAAATGCTCCTTTGTAAGACAGAAAGACAGATACAGACACATCCCTACAGAAAGACAGGTACACACATCCCTACCTGCCTGTGAAATTCCTCTCTGTGTGCCAAAGGCCTAACTCAAATCCCACTCTGTCCACCTGCACAATCACCCCCAAGGCAGGATGGTGCTCCCCTCCTCTGGGTTCCTACAACACACCTCTGGCTCTAAGATGCCATTTACAATCCGGTGGGTGAGACACACATGTGCGCGCGCACACACGTAATTGCACTGTATGCACTGCTAATCCTTGCACATGGCAAGATAGTCAATCCAGCAGATATGTACCTATGCTATGACCAATTCAAAGCAAAAAAAATATATAAGATAAAATTCAAGTGAAACACTAAGTAAAAAGGGGCTTCCTAGCTGGGATACCAAGAAAAAGCCTACTTTCCCTTGGACTCTTCATCTCCTCATCCGAAGACCGTGGCCAGTCAAGGCCTGGAAAGGATCATCCATCAGAGGCAGGTTGTAAAGATCCAATAAGGCAACACTCACGCACCGGCACAGGGCCTGGGACATGGGACGACTCAGCAGTGCCAGCTATTGTCACGTGGTCCAAGGGAACATATGCACTCAGAGTCATCCGCAGTCCTAGGGCAGGCAGACAGGCTCCCGGCAGCTGAAACCCCTCACTTAGTGTTTTTCAAACCTCTTTGACTATGACCCATAGTAAGTTTTCCACTGGGACCCAGTATACACACAAACTAAACACAACTGAAATAAAAGTTCCGTAAAACACTGCTCCTCAAGACAAGGGGTGCCAAATTGTCTTTTTCATCTTCTCTTTCTATTTCATTTCTAAAATGATTTCACGAATCACTTCCGGGGCACCCTGCAGTTGGAAATCCATGTCCTCACTCACCCAAGGTGTCAGAGCCGCTCTCCACCGTCTCGTTGACCTTCCTTGCAACTCTGGCCACCGCCTCACCCATCTTTCTCAGCATGCAGACGCGGGCGTCCTGCTGCCAGCCACCAGGCTGGTCTGCTGCTCACGAGGTGGGCCTGCGCCTAGGGAAGACACAGGGTTGTGAAGTGCCCGCCCACCGGACAGGGACCCACCTCTGCATCCACCCTCCCCAGGAACCCAGGCTGCTAGAAGCCTGCAGGGAGGGCCCCAGGCCACTCACCTCCTCCTGCGGGGCCCAGAGCCCAGGCCACATCCAGCTTGGCCTTCGGAACAGCTGATCTGCCCATCAGAGGGTGAGGCAGCCCGGCCCTACTGGTTTCCTGGGAGGATTGGCACGTGAGACCTCACCAGACACAGAGCCAAGGCCTGATTCAGTGGCCAGGCGGGTGTAAGGACTCAGGTGCGCACTGGCCTGTGACTCACTTAATAGGCGGGGCACTGAGGAGGAGGCGGGGCACAGCCAACTGCAAGGAAAAAAATACTTGTCCCTCCATCTCACAGCCTTGGAGCCAGCGCCCTATCCACAAACCCCCAAGACAGTTCCTCCAGCTCCCCGTTCGCCCCCTCACTTCTGCCAGGCTCCTCTTGTATGTCTGGAAGTAGGGATACCAAGGCAAATGAAACACAGCCCTGCCTGGTCAGAGCTCACAGTGTGATGGATGGGTGGACCCTAAGAATTCCTTTCCCATGTATCAATATGGAGAAAAGGTTATCGTTTTAGCCTACAGACCTGGTTATTAGCCTGATGTTGAATTTATCTGCAAGACCCCAATGGAAGGGGGAGATGGGGTAAGAAAATGGGAGAAAGGAAATTGGATCACTAAGGGAGAATACGCTTAAAGAAGGATGAAGAACACAATAAAAACTATGAAGTGTTAAAGACATAAGGGACTCTAAAAATGCTGCCAACTCCTTGTTTATTAGAGAAGGAAACAGACATAGAGAGCGACTAAATGACCTGGCGAAGGTCAAAGTGAGTAAGCAGCAATAATCAATCAGCTCAGCTGAGCTCCATATTTAGTGCTCACTTCTTTACAAGTCACCCACACCACCAGCAGCAGCACCCCACAGAGAGAATAAACTTGAGGCTAATGCCAATGCCTTTCTTTGCCCACAGATCCCAATCCCAGTTCGCACACAGCCCAAGGAGCTCCAATGAACTCACTCTGAGGGTCAAAGGCAGAAGAATGTAAAGGGTAGAGAAAAAGGAGGTGAGGGTATTACTCAGAGCTGCTAACAAATGCCTAGAAAAAGTCTCCATGTGCTCGGCTTGACAGGCAAGGCAGGCAAGGCTGAGTGGAGACCAGCCAAGCCTACCCTTCTGCTTACGGGAGAGTTCAGTAGGTATGTGCATCTCACCAAGGAGGCTGACACTGAAGGTGTGAGACACATGATACAGTGGGGAAAAGATTGTTTTTTGAGGACAGGTCTAATGCCTAACTCTGCCATTTATTAGTTGAGAAGCTTTGGAAAAGTGTCTTAACTATTCTGAGCCCCAGTTTCCTCATCTGAGTAGGAGATCTAGTAATAAAATACCTACCTTGCTGGGTTCATACAAGGAATGAACAAAATATATAAACCTTTCTAGTCCAGAGCCCAGGACACATAGGTGCACAATAAATGACAGTTGAGAGGATAAGACAATAAAGGTGCAGACATGATGCCAGCATCTAATCCCGTTTCATACCCATGTGACTTTGAACAAACATCTCAGTGGAATCATCTTTGAGGAATGAGTAGAATTTCTGTCTTTCTACCTCCAGGAAGTCTTCCCTGATTGCCCCAGGTCTCAGTGTTTTTCTCCTCCCTCAGTTTCAGTAGCACTAATGAGTTGTTTATAAGCTTTTTAAAACATACATATTAGTCTCCCCAGCTGGCCTACAGGCAGCTCAGGGCAGGGAGCAGATCTATACTATGTTTTTCTTCTGCACTTTATACCACATAATGAAAATAGATACACAGTTAGTACCCTCCAATGGAGATAATGATGAATAGCCATCATTTGGGTTTCAAATCTAAACACAACTCAATTGACTCAACAAATCTAAGGCACTGTCTAAATGAGAAGGGTCATAGATTTAAATGCCTAATGGTGCCAGGTGGGCAACCTGCACAAAGTGGGCCAGGATAGGACAGTAGGGAAGAGTAAGGACTATGGCAAACTGGACCCAAAACCTTCACCATGCTACCTTTAAGATCATCCCCCTAAGCCGGAGTCACAACAATGTTGCTGGAATCTTTATGACTTAGTCTAATCCCTTTATAAGTGAAAAAACTGAGGACGCAAGAAGGGAAACAAACCAGACAAATGAAAACAAAAAACCTAGGTCTTCTAACTCTTAAACCAGGTCTTCCTACCATACCATACTCCCTCCTTTCCCCATCTCTAATATTTATCATCAACAATCACAAACATGTATTGAGCATGTACTAGGTATAGGGCATAAGAATAAAGAAAGAATACAGGCAATAACTCTGATTCGTGGTTCTGATGAGGAATAGCTTTCTAAACAACATCACAGAGGCATTCCTAGCCTCACAGTATTAGGGAAAGGGAAGGTAAATCTCCAAGCTGCCCAGAGTCTGTGCTAACCCTAGTGCGATTGTCTAGGCTGCTTTCACACTATGCCTGCAATTCTGCTATCTGCCACCAGGTGGGGGGGGTGGGGATGCCTAGGCCATAGAGCCCACTGATGAAAACTAGTTAGATTAAAAACCTCACCCCTGATGGCAAGCTCAGTCAGACGCCCTATGGTGTGGGTCAGGGAATGGTCAGAGAATGGAATCCGAAGCAGGAACAGGAGCAACCTGTAAAGTCTGGGAGTCAGTGCAAGTCACTAGGAGGGGCAAGTTACATTCCAGAGGATATTCTGGGTACAGCACAGATGCGCACTAGACCCCAAGAGGTTCCTGCTGACTAAAATCATCACCCTTGCTAACTGGCTAGGAAATTACCCACTCTTTACCTAAAACTACACTGCCACCAAAGGAGGATTCCTTCATAAAGTCCAGATGACAATCCCTCTCCCAGGTCAGATGGCAAAGGCCTGTCACTCTCTGGCACAGGTGGGCTGTGAAATGGGGGATGGTCAGTCTCCATGTGGTATAGGACCCAAGATGGAGTAAGGCAACCCTAGAATTGGGGGAAAAATAAACCTGAGATGATAGGAGTCTGGAGTGGGTCCCCAAAAGGGTTCCTACAAAGTTGTCCAACTTCACTGACTGCTCCCTTCAGCCTCAACCCAATCCTTGGCCTCTTTGACAAAAAAAAAAAAAAAGGAAGAATTTATTTAGCATGTAACAGGAGCCCAGAGAAAAAGGTGCGGGGAGGGAAGAGAAAATAAAGAAAGCTTGCTCTTCTTTCTTTTGTTTTAAACTGTCTTTGGGCAAAGTGAAAAACTGTCTGAGTCACACATAAGTGACAAAGAGAGCTATGGACCCACTTCTGACTGTGTGCAAATCCCCATAGGCAGCGCCACCCCTAGGAATGCAGAACCCCTATATAAACAATTTGAGTCAACCAAAACCAGCATGTCAGCACCATTCTGGCTGCTCAATCTCACACAGTCCCCATGAAAGAAATATCATGCTGGCCGGTGGGAGCAATCAGCATGCAAGGCAGTCCTCCTGGAATCGGAACCCAAACACAGGGCCTAAGACAACTAACTCCACAGGCCCAAGTTCTGGGCTCTCTAAGGCATTTGGTCAACCTTACAAGCAGGGGTAGTGGTAGCTGAAAGTCAGAGAATGTCCCAAAAGAGAGAAACAGAAACCACAGGAGAATCCCAACCCCATGGCTCTGCTGATTCCAGCTGGTCCCAGGCACTAAAGGGCAGACTTAGATAATTTTAAGAAAAGTGCTCCAAATCCTGGACACCCTTAGGCACAGGGTCCAAATTTGTATCCACGCTGCTGCTGTCCCAACAACACTTATCCCTCTCCATACACGCCCAACTCCCCTTTCCTCAGAATGTGTATCATAGTCCCAGGAAATGTTGAAATCCAATAGACATCTCTCCGGCACCTCCTACAAGAGATATACTGAGGAAGCCAAGGTACAGAGACAGGGCATGGGCCAGAATGAGTTTCCCATTGGGTAAGAGAGACTCAGTGACAAGAGGCAAAATGAGCCAGGCGCTAGTAGGAACATGACACCAGGCCCAAGGAGCATGTGTTCCCTCTGCGAGGAAGGCACATGGCATGGCTGGGAGGAGGGAACAGAGACAAGGGCTGAGCAGGGGTACCCCAAATGATGATAGAGGGAGACAGGCAGTCAGTGTGTCCCGATTACTAGGGGAAGGAGCTGGCGGCCCTCCTGTAAGTCTGTCCTCCGTTTCTCTGCAGGGAGTTATGAAAGGTTTTTTGAGGTGAGCAGCCTAACCCAACCAGAGTTCTGGAAAGTCATCAGTGTTGTGAGCAGTCCCATTTGCAAAATAAATAAACCATGTTCCTCACTAGGTTGGTTTTAGAAGTAAATTATAGAACTTTTGAGGTCTTTGCAAACTGTTAAGCACTTCCCACACAAGGCATTGCCAATAAGTTAGGATATGATCAACTAAATGCCAGAGGGGAAAAAAAAGTGTCCTGCTTTGTGAGAGCTTCTTTAACTGTAATCTGGTTTTACCTGATACGATGCTGGGAGGGGGTGATTTTTGCTCAAACCCTGAAGGCAGACCCCTGCCACGGCTCCTGCCCTCACCAGTGAGAACTCTACCTTATCTGGAAGCCAGAGATCTGTGCAAAGGAGCTGCTGCACACCCCCGTCCGCACCAGCTGCTCCTATATTTAGTTACTTGTGTGGTCATTTGGGAACTTTAGAGCCTGGCAGCTGCTCCGAAGGACAACTCGAGCCTCCTGAGCCATGTGTACAAGCTCTCCCATCGCTGGCTCCAGCGGATCCTCCGGACCACGCCAAGCCGGGAAGCTGATGGGGAGGTGAGAGCCGGCGGGCTGGATCATACCCAAGTGGCTCCGAAGGCCCCCACGAGGCCAAAATAGAGTTGACCCAGTTTCCTACCCAAAGGAAAGGAGCCCGCTGGGGCGTGAGCAGGACCGGCTGGCGCCTTGTTTCTGAACCACGGGGTTCGCAGGGCACTCTCGCGCTTCCCTATGAGCATCTAAAACCCTTTCGGCTGCGCCTCTCAGGACCGAGTGGGGTGGAGAAGGCCAGGGTACCCGCGCCTGGAGCAAGGAGCCCGCCTCACCCCACCCCGCGGCACCCGCAGCCAATGGCTCCTCGTTGCCTGCCCTCCGCTCTCCCGGCAGGCGGGGACTGGAGGGAATAAAGCAGGAACAGGAGAGAATGCTATGATCGCTAAGGTCCGGGGACTCGCGCGCTGCCAGGCGTATGCGGGAGGCGTGTGCAGCTCCCCAGAGCGGAAGCAAACCCCGAAAGTGTCGCTTCAGGGACGAAATACAGCTGCTCCCAACAGGGGACCCTTCCGCAGGGAATGGAGGCCCGCTCGGGACCACGTCCCCGAGCTTCCTATTCCCTGGCACCTCTGCGCCCACTACCCCGAGCCTGCCCAGGTCCAGATGCAGTCTGCAAGCAAGAACGGGTGCGGCGCCGGGACCCTGGGCACTGCAGAAGCCGCAGCTGGTGCACCGCTGCTCTTTACACCGGGTGACCTGGGGGAGGGGAGGGTACGCTGCAGAAACGGGGACACTTCTCTCCCTCTCTCCCCCAGCCCCTCCAGAGCTTAGCCTTAAACTACGTTTACTTTGCGGGGCACGAAGCGCGGGGCCCCGTTCCAGGCTGCTTTCTGCTCCACTTACGGCGACAATGCCTCCTAGCGCCCTGCGCAGCGCAGTCACGCTCCCTCGGCCGCCGGCGGCGCCCCATGCAACAGCGGAACGTTGGAGCCGGCAGGGAGGGGCGCGCTGGGCCCCGGGCTCTGAGCGCTGGGTCGCAGGGCCAATCGCCGCGCCAGGACAGGAGCCTGGGCGGGAGCAGGTTGGAGGGCCCCGGCCGCGCGCCACCAAGCAGCGCGCGGGTCCTCAAGCCGCGCCCGGGAGCGGCGCGCGCAGAAAGGTGGCCCGCGCGCTCTCGTGGGCAGGGTGGATCTGCTTTGTGTGCGGCTTGTGGAGGGAAAACGCTTGAGAGGGCGGGGGGTAGACGGGAACGAATGACTGAAGTTCCGGATTTTTTTTCTCAAGGGAATGGAGTTGAATTAGCCAGATCTGGGTACTTTGGGAAACATGAAGATGGGAAATAGGAAACTTTTCGTGTGATGCCTTCAGGCGCCCATTCAGGTTTTAGAGACAACAATTCTGGCTACACTCCTACTTCACCTCTCTAAACCCCGATGTTCTCTATAAAATAGGGATTGAAACATATAACTACCTGTTTCACAGGGTCATTGTGAGGATTAATACAAGGGTAGCTGTTTCACAGGCTTTCATTTATGGAGGGCTCACCATATACCCTCTTCAGGCTCTATGGATGAGGCCCCTGACTCAACCAGTAACGACGGAGTCAAATGCTCTAAAAAACAAAAACGTTTATTAAATATGTGGGAGTCCTGCAGAAAGGATATTTAATTCTGCCTCTGGTGACTGGGGCAGTCAGATAAGGAATACACATTTCCCCAGGTCTTGATGGATGTTATGGGTTGAATTGTGTCTCCTCAAAAAATGTGTGTTGAACTCTTAATCCACAGTACCTCAGAATGAACTTATTTGGAAATAGGATCATTGCAGATATAATAAGGTCATATGGCGTAGGGTGTGACTGAGAAGAGAAGAGACATAGACACACTGGGACACACCATGTAACAATGGAGGCAGAGATTGGAGTGATGCATCTACAAGCCAAGGACCCCCAAGGATTGTGGGCAAGGACCACATGCTAGGAAGAGGCAAGGGAAGGATTCCACCTCAAAGCATCCAAAAAGGAACCAACTCTGCTGACACCTTGATTTCTGACATCTAGAACTGTGAAGGAATACATTTCTCTTGTTTTAAGCCACTCAGCTGTTACGATAACCCTAGAAAACTAATACAATGGTAGAGTAGGACTCAAGGAAAGGGAATTAGAAACATCTCCAAAGAAAGACTTTCAAAACTGAATGCTTATTATAGGCAAGGCCAGGAGGTCTTGGAGTATACCAAAATGAATTAGACACAGACCATGCCCTCGAGAGGCTACCACTCATGAGGATGCCAGAAAAGCCATGTTTTCTGACTCCTTTCTCCAGCCTCATCACTGTATCCCTGCCACAGGTATGCCAGGTACCAGATATAAATAACGAATGGATCAGGTCTTGTCATACCCAAGCCAAGATCTTTATTACTCTGGACAAAGCAGCCCCTGCTACTTGTTTCACTTAAAACCAGCCTCACATTTCTGGCTGATTTCCACAAGTGAATGTCTTCTTTCTCCCCTGCTAGGCCATACACAACCTGAGATAGCCAGGACAGTGCTTCCATGCACATAGTAAGGGCCCAGTAAATATCACTGACTGATGACCCCAGCTTGGGGTATCCCAAATTCACACCTTATCTTACTCTCCCAGGAATTTCCTCCTGGATCCTCCAACTGCACACGGACAAGACTCCTCCCCAGTTCAAATGCCACCTCTTCTATTCTTAGTGTGTTTGCTTCTCCAGGACACTTACTTCATCATGCCTATTATTATGCCATCTCTGCACAAGTCTTTTCTCCCCAAACTTCCTGATTTCAAATAGACCAGAACCTGACACATGGTAAGTGCCTATATAAGTCAGCACTTTTATTTCTGCATAATAAAACACCCCAAAACTTACAAGTGGCTTAAAACAATAATTATTTAGTTCATGATTTTATGGATCAGCATTTTAGGTTGGGTCCAGTTGGGCAGTTCTTCTGGTCTCAGCTGGACTATTTCATGTATCTGGGGTCAGTGGCTAGGCAGCCAGAGGCCTCTGCTTTGGGGAGTGGGGGAGGTGGTAACTAGCCATTGACTGAGGTGACTGGGCCACCAGAAGTCTAGCCTAGCTGACTCACATGGAGCTGCAGGGTTCTAAGAGCAAGAGTGAAATCAGGCAAGGTCTCTCGAGGTCTAGGCCCGAAACTGGCACTACGTTACTTCCATAGTTGTATTGACCAAACCATGTCACAAGTCCAACCCAGGGCCAAGGGTGGGGAAATAGACTCTATCCTCTGATGGCAGGAACAGCAAAGTCACACTGCAAGGGACATGGATCCAAGGGACATGGATCCAAGGATGGGTTGAGAACTGCAGCTCATTTTGCGATCTACTGCAGTGCCCAATAAATATTGCTGCAATACCTAGCACATAATGGGTGCTCAGCAAATGTTTACAGGTCTCATTGACTACAACCAACTGGCAAAATTTTATCTCTCACTCACAAAATATCCATTGCCACCTTCAGTTTCAGAATAACAAAGGAGGGGCTCAGAAAGATAGGGCTGTGCAAAAGTCTTCTCAGTAAAGTTCAGCTGGCCCCAAACAGTCTCCTCCAGAGAGATCCAGAGCAGTTTTGGAGGCCTGGGCCCCGTAGGACCTTGGTCCAAGCCTGGTCATCTGAGCTGAAAGCCATATACCCTTCATCTACAAACAGAGAGAGGCTCAGATGTTTGCCAGGGCTTGAATGCAGCCCCTGTTGATGGCTGAAAACTTATAAACTGCCTATCAGTTAGGAAACCTCTTGTGCAATGACAAAATTGTTATCTGCTGTTTCCAGGAGGGTTGACCCCTTGCTGAGGATAAATTCTCAGGGCACTTGCGGAAGGGACACTATCCTATGGACCGTTCCAGTAGCTCGACTCTGATGAATGACAGCCCTGATGGGGACCACTTCCCATCTAAAAATTACTAGACTCAATATCACGACTGGCGTACTTATATAGAGGGAAAATTTGGACACAAAAATGCATAAAGGGAAGATAACATAAAGAGACACAGGGAGAAGAGGGTCATCTACAAGCCAAGGATTGAAGCTTGGAACAGATCCCCTCTCTCTCAGACCTCAGAAGGAACCAACCCTGTTGATACCTTGATTTTGAACTTCCAGCCTCTAGAACTATGAGACGGTAAATTTCTGTTGATAAGCCACCCAGTTTGTGGTATTTGGTTATAGTAGCCCTAGAAAACTAATACAATGTCTTAAATCTTTCCTTTTCCATTCTCTTCTTCTCATATTTGTTCTTATCATACACCCCTTGAAGGAAAAGTATATTTAGGTAGAAACAAAACATGAAGTCGCATTGACATGTGTGAGTCAAACCATATCCATCATCCTGAGTCCTACACCTAGGGTTCTGCTAAAACTGATTTACCAATGGCCAGAACCTCAGAATTACTCCAAATCACTGTCATCTTCAGCAGAAGAGCAGTTCACTCAGTCCCTCTTCCAGAAGAAATTTCAGCCTAGTGAGAGGTACCCATCATGAGCCCCTATCCAAATACTGCAGGGTTTGCAAAGATAAGCAAGAAATAGTCAGTACCCTCAAGACCCTTGCATTTTGCTATGGAAAATAAGAGTCAAACAAAAAGTGACTTTAATAAAGTGTTTCATGAGCTTCAGCCATTGCCACCTCCTTCCAGATATGTGCTATATCTGAGCCCCACCCAGTGGTGAGGCTGAGTCACTTACACAGGCTCATAGAGTTCATTTGCAGATCTTTTCCCAACTCTACATTCAGTAGAGTCACCTTGGTTATTAGAAATAGCCATGGTGGGAGAACTTACACCACGGAACTCAGCACACACTACAAATCAGGACTTTTTTTTCTTGGAGAGACAGTTTACTAGCACACTATACTATTATTTACTTTTCCCTTTAAATTGACTCACTTTTTAACTTAAAAGTGTTTATCTTAAAAGAAAACTTCATGTCATTACTACAAATGGAAACTAGTATCACTTGCTATAGATAAAAAAGTAACCTTAAAAATAAATACAGTCTACAGCCATGCCACCCTGAACACGCCCGATCTTGTCTGATCTCGGAAGCTGAGCAGGGTCAGGCTTGGTTAGTACTTGGATGGGAGACCACCTAGGAAGACCGAGTGCTGTAGGTGTGTGTGTGGTGCAGGGGAGGGAGATAAACAAACAAACAAATTAATACAGTAAGTCAATTATTACATTTTTCTATCTCAATAAAACTAGAAAAGAATTAAAAATATAATGGAAATGAAACAATGTCATTAAATTCTAGCAAATTACTGTTGCTTGCTAAAGGCCCGTTCCCGGAGCTATTCTCTTTGTTACAAAAGACGTCTAGTAAATGTGAGTAAAATGGTAAAGACACACCAGCACCTCGGGTGGGTCATTCAAAAGTAATTGATGGAAATTTGAAAAGGGAATATCTCTCTCACATCAGTGCTCCTGGACCACCAGGAAACCGGCTTCCAACTTGGGAAAGCCCATCAAATTGTAACAAAAAGAAATCTAGGTTGGGCAGTACCAAGTAAAGTTTCAAAGATAGATTACTTCCAATTTGCCCACCACCACCAAAAAAAATGATACTTGAATAAATTTTAAAAGACGGGTTAAATTTCAATAGGTATAGAAGGCCAAGAAAAGGGTGAAGTAGAAAAGGAATAGGGAAAGGGAGACCATTCCCAGAGGAGAATGGCTCAGCTTGAGCAAAGGCTTAGAAGCCGGAAAGCATACAGCATTCCTGGGAATAGAAGTGTTCACCTTTGGCTGAGGCTTGGGGGATAAGGAAGCAGTGGGAATGAGATGAAAAGGTATATTGAGCTGATTGTGAGAGCCTTCTCTGCCAGAATGACAAGGTGATATTTGACTTGCAAGGTGTTTCAGTTAGTTTTTGTTTTACAATAAACCGTCCTGAAATTTAGTGCCTTTTAACAACAAATGTGTATTATTCCTCACGATTCTGTAGGTCAGCTGGGCAGTTCTGGTCTGAGCTGGCTTGGCTGATCCCTGCAATCAGGTTGGCACCTGGGTGGGACTGGATGGTCTAGGACAGCCTCGCTCGTGTCTGGCAGTAGGCAAACTGTTGGTTTAGGGGCCTCAGAGGGGACAGACTGAGGTCTTTTCTCCAGGTGGTCTCTCATCACCCAGGAGTCCAGCCCAGGCTAAAAAAGCAAAACTCAAAGCAAAAGCACTTTTCAAGCCTCTGCTAGTGACACAAATTTTCTCTTATCCCATTAGCCAAAAGATGGCCAAGCCTAGAGTAAATATGAAAGGGCCACCAAGGGTGTGAACACAGGAAGGAGTAAACATATTGGGACCATAACTGCAATGATCTCCCAGAGGTAATGGAGAGTTTTGAAAACTTTTCAGCAGGGAGTAATGTGATTAGAGAAACACTCCCGGAGGAAGGAATGAAGCATATGATGATTTGGAGGAATAATAATGATAATAATAGTTTATACCTAAAATAACTATCACTTTTTCCACCAGACACTTCATATTATCTATTCAATCTTCGCTCTCTCTCTCTCTCTCTCTCTCTCTCTCTCTCTCTCTCTCTCTCTCATCCACCCACCCACCACACACACACACACACACACCTCTGTTAGCAGTCCCACTTAAAGATGGGGAAACTAAGGCATAGAGAAGGTAAAGAGCTTGTCGCAGTTCACACAGCTACTAAATGGTAGAACTGGAATTCAATCTCAGGTGGCCTAACTCCATAGCTTGCAAATATAATTACTAAGCTACGGAAGGACCCACAGGAAAGTCCTTCAGTAGTCTTGGTGAGGAAGATAAGTGCCTGGCTTAAGGTAGTTGTAGAAGGGACAGAAAAAAGACAGATTCTAGAGATACCTCTAAGACAGACTCTGCAGGACTTGGAAATTGATGTAATGGGAGATAAAAATGTGAGTGAGGTGTGGGGCAGGGGGACTTGGTTGTGTGGGACTAAGCTAGCAGGAGGACATGCTGGTCTGGGGATAAATAAAGAGGAGGAGGGTTTAAGATATGTTGGGAATGATGTTTAGGGGACATCCATTTGGAGCTATCCCACAAATTCTTGGAATTAGAGGTCTGAACATCCAGTGAGAAACCAGAGCTGGAGCTCAAGGCTGTGATCTCATAGATCAGAGGCTCTGTTTGAAAACATGCAAGAAGAAGAAGACAAAGAAAGATGAAAGAAAAAAGAAGAAGGGTTGGGGAGGGAGAAATGGAGGGAGGAAAGAGAAACTGGCAAGGTCTGAGGTGGGAGACTCAAGGGGTATCTGAAGGTGAGACCTGGGGGTGAGAGAGAAGTCAGCTGGGCAAGGATGTCAGGGCAGGCTTGGCTCCGGAAGGCAGGGGCCTAGAGAGCCTCAGTGGTAGATTTGGGCAGCAGAGCCAGATGCTGCTGGAAGGTGAGGAGGGGAACGACTGAGAAGGGTTGTTAGGTTTGGTGATTTGAAAGTTGTTCATCAGCAGGGCTAGGGCCAGAACCAGATGACGACAACATAACAACAATAACGATACATAGTTAGTATGTGTCAAGCACTGTTACTCATTCAATCCTCACAACAGCCCTTGTCATCATAACCACCCCCCACCCCTACTCACGCCCCTGCATATTAACCACAGTGGAAATAAGATACAATTTGTGGCCACTTTGATCCTTCCCCTGACCCTTCTTCCTGGGCTCCTCCTCTCTCTTCTAAGCCTTTCTGGATGTGAAAATCCCTTTGGGTCCTCCTGTGAACCCTGTGTTTTCCCCTTAAGGACTCCCCTATCAAGATATCTCATTGCTCAGCACAAAGGTGGATCTCAGCCTGAGGGAACCGCTCATTTGCGTCTACTGCCTTTGAACAGCCTGAACACCCTCTCCAAGATATACATGCATCCTATTAAATTTCTAGATCTTCAAAAGACACTAAAAGCTCTTTGAAGGCAATGACTAGGTCTTATTCATCTTCAAATCTCCCTTTGATGCCCAGCACAGGACTTGCATCTAGAACCAGGTCAGGATTTTTCAATTTATAGGTTATTACCCATTGGCAGGTGGAGAAGTCAATTTAGTAACTGTATTAATTATCTATTGCTGCATAACAAATTACTCAAAACTCAGTGGCTAAAAACAACACCACTTATGGTTTCTATGGGTCAAGAACTTGGGCGTGGCTTATCTGGGTCCCATAATTCTGAGTCTTTCAAGATGTAGCTGGGAAGAATCCTCTTCTTACTTCACTCACATGGTTGCTAGCGGGATTCAGTTCTCCTGGGCTATTGGACTAAGACCTCAAGTCCTCACAAGGACTTGTTGGCAGGAGGCTCCCTCGGTTCTTTGCCACGTGGATCTTTCCATAGAGGTTCCCTCAACATGGCAGCTTGCTTCACCTGAGCGAGCAGACAAGAGGGCAGGAAGGGACGAAGAGACACAGAAGAGACCAGTGTCCAGAAATGCAAGGGAAGAGAAAGGGTCAAGAAAAAGAGAACAGACAGATGAGCACCTAAAAGTTTGTTCACTGGATGGAACATTAAAGCAGCTTCTGTGCAATGGAGGCCAACTAAAGTGATTGAAAAGTAAATGAATGAGAATGAGAGATTGATCAGCAAGTGTAAACAACTCCTTCAGGAAGCATGATAACCCTATGTTTTAATCTGCTCAGGCCACCACAACAAACTACCATAGACTGGGGAGCTTAAACAACAGAAATTTATTTGCTCATAGTTCTAGAGGCTGGGAAGTTCAAGATGAAGGTCCTGGTCGATTTGCTTTCTGGTAAGGTCTTTCCTCCTGGCATGCAGATGGCTACATTCTCACCATGTCCTCACATGGTGGAGAGAGAGCTTTGGCATCTCTTCCTCTTATAAAGGCACCAGCCCTATGGGATGACCTCTTTTAACCTTAATAACCTCCTTATAGTCCCATCTCCACATATAGTCACATTGGGGGTTAGGGACTTAACAGATGAATTTTGGGGGTATACAATTCAGTACCTCACACCCACATACTCACCTTTTGATTACAGGGGCAAGTTATTTGGCATTTTGTGGGCCTTACTGAAACTGTCAAGCTGGAGCTCTCTCCACCTTCCCACATCCCTACCTTCTTCCCTTTCATTTTCCCTCCTCTGACCAGGAAGGTAAAACTCACAGACAGGATATTGTTAAGAAAGTTGCCTGGCGATCAAAATATGAGAAGTTCTTCTAGAAGGAGGAAGGAGTTGAGCTTCTCTTTCCAAAAGAAACACACTCATGCCAAGAGCTGGGCTGGCCCCACTGTGACTACTGTATAGACACAGATGGTCTCATCAAGGATGGCCCCCAAATACACCTTTGGCTTCAGTTGTCTGGATATGTCACAATAAATGTGAGACTCCATCGAGTCATTTTAGCCTCTAACTACTGAACACTCCATCGAGTCATTTTAGCCTCTAACTACTGAACAATCCAGCCCCTGTCTATCTCTGCGTTCCTCCTAACTCTGAATGTCCTACCAGTCATTCATTTATGCAACAGATACTTACTGAGCACCTACGTGTGCCAGGCACTGTGCTAGTCCCTGAGGAGAAACAGAGACCATGACAGGCTGCTTTCATGGCACTTAATAGTCTAACGGAGGGGTGGGTATTAATTAAATAATCATACAATTATGACTATACAGGTTGTGCGGAGGTGAGTCACATAATGGCATGAGAGCCTCTAATGAGAAAATTGGTCCTTGGCAGAGAGGGTAGGGAATGCTGCCCCAAGAAAATTCATTTGAATAGAATGGGAATGATAAGGGATGAGGAGTCAACTAGGTGGATATCAGGAAATATAGTAGTTTTCTATGATGTATATAGAAAATAGTAACAAATTTACAGGTTTTTGTTTTTTAAACAACAAACTTAGCGACTTAAAATAATACCTTTATTGTCTCACAGTTTTCATGGGTCAGGGGTCCAGCACGACTTAGCAGGGTGCTCTACAAGGGTGCAACCAAGGTGTGAAGCAGGGCTACACTCTCCCAAGAAGGCCTGACTAGGCAACTGGGGAAGAGTTCACTTCCAGGCTCACTCAGGTTTGTGAGAGAGTTCATTTCCTTGTGACTGCAGGACTCATGAAAGCTTGGTTTTCAAAGCCAGAAGGAGGGAGAGAGGGAAGAAAATGAGAGAAGGAGAGATGGAGAAAGAGAGAGAGACAGAGAGAGAGAGAGAGAGGGAGAGGGACTCTGCCTTGAGTGAGTCTGTTGTTAGTAAGATGGAGTCTTACCTAACATAATCCCAGGAGCGACATTCTGTCATGTTTGCCATATTCTATTGGTTAGAAGCAAGTCACAGTTCCCACCTATACTGAAAGATGTGAACACTGGAAGTAAGGATCATGGGGGAGCGGGAGTTGTCACCTTAATGTCAAGTCACCACAGAGAACAACCAGGCGAAGGGACCAGCATATGCAAAGTCCTTGTGATGGGAAGGAACATGGTCCACTGGAGGAACAGGAGCATAGAAAGTGAGAGAAGAAAGGTAGGAGATGAGTCCAGAGCAGGGAGGGCCTTATTCAAGATTCTGGGAGTAGTGAGGAGCCATGGAAGACAGGGTGGAGACACAATCCAATACACACCACCAGTCATTGCTACCCCAGGGCTTCTGAGCCTAATTCAGTGTGGATAGATGAATAAACCCATCCAAATCCAGGCAAAGAACTGGATGCAAGGAGTTGTCACAAAGGCAAGGTGAACCCCATGGCTAGGTGGAAGCTCCACAAGGTCTGCCCTGGTTCACCCCTTAATCTAGACCCAGGGCCACATGAGGAGCTGAGCAAATAGTTCTGAATGAATTGGTGGAGAGAAAGAGGCCAGGTAGCTTGTTCAGAGCCTGCACAGAGAATGGGATTTCCAGCAATTGAGTCAGAGTCTTCTACCTTGAAGCCAATAGGGCTCACTCAGTCATCTTAAAAGGATTCCCTTTGAAAACTTTCAGCTCCACCCAAGAGTGGGTAGAAGCTCCCCAGGGGCAGAGGGCCTCAACTTGGCGAGCACCCACCCAGGGCTCCCAGGCTCTGGAGACTGTGTGCCTTACCTCTGGGTTATGGCTGGCACAGGGCACAGTACACCACTCACTGTTAGGATGACAGTGTATTTCCATTTCAAAAGTGCTCTCTCTGGTTGGAGCTCAAGCTCTCAAAACCAGCACAGACCACCTAATGTGTCGTGACATTAAGCGTTCTGCCCACTTTTTACCTTGCAGGCCAAGGGTAATAGAGGGAAGGTTGTACCATGAAGAATAGTGTACTAAATATGGGGATGGAGAGAGAGAAAGGAACTACGGTGTTGAATTGTAGTAAACAGGCAGACAATAAATTGGCTTCAATGGAGGACTTTATTATGTCTAAATAACTTTGAAAAAACCATACCCCATTTTCTGAAATCTGCAACTGCAGGCTTTTGTTGGCATCACCTGACAAGACTTCCAAAGGAGGAAATATTGAGCCTGAAGTACGTCCCCTCTGGCACACATGCTATTTTCCTGCCTGCCCCTCTTCTCCCAGCCTCATGGCCCCTGGCATTCTCTTGGATCTGACTGGTGCCTAACCACCATTCCCATTAGCCAGACCTTGGCTGGGCCTGACATTTAGTCTTCAGAAGAGCGCTCCTCTTATTTTTCAGATGAAGGAACAGGTTCAGAGCTCATGATCATACAGCAGGCAGGTGGCAAAACTAACATTTGAACCAAGTCTGATGTCAAAGCCTGTGCACAGTGGACTGTTCCCAACCATGGTGAGAAGCTAGAGAAATTCTAGAGTTATAGCAGGTGCCCTTGGGCAAGCTAGCTTCTGTGAGGCTGCTTCCTTATCTGTAAATAGTCATAATAATACCTACCTTTTTATGTCAGTTGGGTGTACTGGAGATAAGATCTCTAGAAGGCCCAGTACACTACCTGACTCAGCCTAGATACATACAAAAGTTATCTATAATTATCATCGCTTTTGAACATATTCTGTTTCTTGTGTTTCAGGAGCTCAGGAAATGGACGCTGCTCATCCTCCAATGAATTCAACAGATGTGATGATAAAGGGTGGGTGCCCATGGGGCGCCTTGCCCTCTGTATAACGCAGAAGGCCAGCAGGTACAGGGGAAAGTGCATAGGATGGCCAGCCAGAAACCTGAGCGCTAGTCCCAGCTCTATGGGTCCTGGTTGTACAACCTCATAGAAGTCATAACCTCTTTGAACCTCAGTTTCTTTACTTGTAGAATATAGATAAGAATAATATGCAGCTTGCCTCCATCACAGGGCTGTGGCTCAGCTTAAGTGAGATAATGGTCTGAAAGTGTTTTGTAAAGCAGAAAATTGTTATCAAAGGTAAGGGACTATTATCCTTATGATAGAGATCTAGGGTGGGTGGCCTCATTATAGAGGGTGGGGAGCAGTCTCCCTCTGCCCCTGGGAAAGACAGAACCAGAGGGACCAGAGCACCAGGTGGGTACAGAGGAGTTGGAAGGAATGAGTTTTGGGAAGCCAGAGGGAGAAAATAGTGGAATAACAGACTACAGAAAGAACACATGTGGGTTGAGGACACCTAGGCTACTTTCATTTTTAAAAACTCAAGTTGTACTAATAAATGTTAAACATTTCAAGAAAGGACTGCCCAAATGTGGTATAGTTTACATATTCAATCCTAGTAGTACATCAGGTATGGATCTAGGGGCACTGTATCTGTGGGGTCACAGCTGCATCAGCAGCTTCCCAGTCCCCAGTGATCTAGACAGACTCATTCAGAAGTAAGATCCTGCTCCCAGTTCCAACATGTGGGTTTTTTCCTCACCACCAAGCAAGTCTTTAGTACCAGTTGGGTGTTCTACAGTCAACTCAATTCTGACATTAACTACTTGGAGATAGTGTTAGATCTCACAGGTTAAGGGCTCAGTCCCACAAGACTGCCCCCTCCAACTTCAGACGCCAATCACAAGCCCAAGTTGTTACCTATGCTTCTGACTGACTGGCTACAGATTGGATGTTGCAACAACCCCCTTCTTGGGTTTGATTAATGTGCTAGAGAAACTCACAGAACTCAAAACATTCCACTTACTAGATTACCAATTTATAAACGAGTATAACTCAGGAACCACCAGATGGAGGAGGTGCATAGGGCAAGGTATGGGAAAAGGGTGTAAAGCTTTCATGTTCTCTCTGGGTGTGCCACTCTCCCCAAATCTCCACGTGTTCACCATCCTGGAAGCTCTCCAAACCCTGCCCCTAAGTCCTTTTGGGGTTTTTATGAAAGCTTCATCACAAAGGCATGACTGATTAAGCCATTGGCCACTGGTGACTGAATTCAATCTCCAGTCCCTTTCCCCTCCCCAGAGGTCAGGAGGTTAAGACTGAAAGTTCCAACCTTCCAATCACACGGTTGGTTTGACTCTCTGAATAGTGAAGTAGTAGCTGTTCTACTTGGGCTAAACACTTAGCCGCAACTTCCTCACTTGTAAAATGGAGATAATGGTAGCTATGCTGACAGTACCCATGATTATCTTTTCAATTCCATCTTGGACATGCTGTGGGCAGCAGCAATGCTGCCTAGAGCAACGGTTCTCATAGTGTGGTCTGGGGAACCCTGGAAATCCCTGAGACCCTGTCCAGGGACCTATGCAGTTCCCTCGTTTTCAACCACATACCTGTATGAATCTGGGTTTTCTTCATATACTTGAATCAAAACACAATGGATTGAATGAAGAAACAGATGTGAGGCTCCAGCTGTCTTCCACTAAGCAGAC
>NW_024344378.1:44596137-44600859 GCF_902729225.1 Pteropus medius
AAAAAGAAAACAAAAGCTGCCAATTATGGAAGAAGCAAGGGATTCTGAACTGAAGAGCTTTTTGGTTCAGAAATATATTGATCATCCTTGGCTTCTCCTCTATCATCGCTGTGATCGCTTTGATAGCTGTGGGGCTGACCTGGAACAAACCATTGCCAGAAAATGTTAAGTATGAGATTGTGCTGGAAGCAGAACGACACAGGGTTGGTGAATCAGAAGAGTGCAAAGTAAAAGGTCTTGGAATCTCAAAATGTGCTCAAAAAATATTTGAAATAGGTATTTATCTGACTATGTATGTGGGAAAAAAACAGAGAAGTGATTCCAAAGTCCTAGCACCAAGAGACACTTATTTATCTGGGAGTCATGGCAGGCAAGCAGTTGCTTAGCATAGAAAATAAATGGTTGGCAGACAAGGTCCTGGTGACACCACGCCTCAGCAACTACTTTAACTTCCACGGTACCAGAATCATCACTGGCAAAGAGAAAGGCACCTATGGTTGGATTACTGTCAATTATCTGCTGGGAAAATTCACTAAGAAATTGAGGTGGCTCGACTTGACGCCAAATGAAAACAATAGTCAGGAAACTCATGCTGCTTTAGACCTTGGGGGAGCCTCTATGCAAATTACTGTTGTGCCCCCAAATTAGACTATTGAGTCTCCACAGAACGATCTGTACTTTCATCCGTATGGCAAGGACCACACTGTACACACACATAGCCTCTTGTGTTACGGGAAGGATCGAGCACTCTTGCAGAAACTGGTCAAGGATATTCGGGGCACAAACACAACCCTCAGGGACCCGTTTTAACTGTACATATAACAGGGTAATGAATGTAAGTGATCTGCAAGACAGCCCCTGCACCAGGAAATTTGACGAGATTCTTCCATTCTGTTAGTTGCAAATCCAAGGCATTGGAAGCGTTCAATGATGCCGGGAAAGCATCTTTAAACTCGTCAACACCAATAACTGTGCTTACTCCCACTGCTCCTTCAATAGGATTTTCTTGCTGCCACTCCAAGGAATAATAAGCATTCACAACTTACTATTAGGTGATGAAATTTTTAAACCTTCCATCAGAGGAACCCCTCTCTTAGGAAAAGGTGATTGACATGGTGGAAAAGTTCTGCTTTCGGCCCTGGAAAGAGCTAAAGATATATTTTGGTGAACTGAAGAAGTACCTGAGTGAATACTGCTTTTCCAGAACCTACATTACCTCTCTCCTTCAGAGGGGCTGTTTCTTGAGTACCCCTGTCACTTCACACCTAATTCCTGAACGAATATTCATTTCATGGGCAAGATCCAGAGCAGCAACATGGGATGGACTTTAGGCTACTTTAGGCTGAACCTGACTAACTTGATCTCAGCTGAGCAGCCATTGTCTAGACCTCTCTCCTACTCCACTTATATCTTCCTCATGGTCCTCGTCTCCTTTATCCTGGTCACAGTGGCCATCATAGGTTTTCTTATCTTTCACAAGCCATCACATTTCTGGAAAGAAATAGTATAGCAGGAGCAGCTGAAATCTGCTTGCTGGAATGAGAAAAAAAACTTGCCCAGGGAGCCCTTTCCTCTACAGTGGTGTACAAGGTCATCCGTCCTTGCTTACCAACACCAGTCTTGATCAGTATGAAGTTTCCTTGGCTTTGCTGAAGTCTTTCCTTGGGAGGTATTCAGTCCTGCCTCAAGGACTTCCTGGCAGATGTTGTCTCTTTCGTGTTTTTCCCAACTCTCTCTTTTGTACTCTGTGTCTTAAAAACCTGCCACGTTTCATGATCTTTGCTTTATAAAAGAACAACATTGGCTTTGTCCAGAAGAACAGAGTCCTGAGTCCTATGCTGAGAAGTTGTACTGGCTAAAAGAAGACTCTCAGCTGTCCTCTTACAGACCCTTTTTGTCTCCTTTCCTATTCATTAAGAAAGCCATACAATGCCTTTGGAGAGGGCAGACACACATCCCATTGCCAGCCTGCCCTTTGCATGGGAGAATTTTCTATACTAAGCAAATATGTTCTAAGTCCAAAGAGTTTTGCAAGGGAGTTTATGTGCTTGTGTAATTAATACAATACTTAATCTAATCCCAAACAGGGATGTAGATGAGTCACATATCCCTGGGTGCTGCCAAAGAGCTACAGAGTGGAACACCCAGACTGGAGATTTTTAAAAAGCTGATGTACATATATGCATTCAGGTATAAAGGCATACTAAAGGTAAATGTATTCATGTCAGGACTGGGAAAATGCATCCTCCACTGCATTTATTGGAGTTTTGCTTTTATTTTAGTAAAATACATCTAACATAAAATATAAAATTCACCATTTTAACATGTACATTTCAGTCGCATTTAGTGCATTCACAATGTTGTGCAACCATTACCATTATCTAATTCCAGAATATTTTCATCACTAAGAAATTGGCTGGAGACAAGACCATTCCTGGGTAGGCTCAAACCACCAATCTAAAAGCCAAATATGATAACCAATTGCACCACAAAGATGCTATTGAGTTTTAAAGCCATGCTGTATCTTATGATTCCAGGGTTTACTTTAATAAAAGAGCTACATTAGTGTAGAGTGGCATGTATTTTCACTGTCATGGTATTTACACATCGAATATGTCAGGAACCAGATCCGAAAGTGTTGAAGTTACCTCTGTTACAAAAATACGGGGCTCTATTTACTTATTCCAGGGAATAATTTGCAGCTATGGACCTTGTCATGGAAATATGAAGAGGCCCTGTACCTCCTTCCATTAAGAATTGCTGTATGAGTTACCTGTTGAGCAGGATGGAGTGATGTGTTATTCTTCCCCTGCCCAGGCTCTCCATCTCAAGATCTGGGAACTGACTGTTGGGTTGATCCAGGGCAGAGGTAGAGGAGAGGAGAAGAAGTTCTCCCACATTACATTAACATGTAATGACATTATTTTATGAATTCATGAACATTTAAAAATTAATTTTAGTACAGTAATTGTCAATAGATATAATCCACATAAACAAAAGCTCTTTGCAGTGCTCAGCAATTTTTAAGAACGTAAACTTGGAGACCAGACTTTGAGACCGACCTAGATTTTTCAGGTACCTCGTGGTCCTAACCTTCCTTCCCCTGTGCTTCAGTTTCTTTATCTCTAACTCTGTACTCATCTTTGTGACGTAGGTAGCTATTAATCTCTTTCTTTTCCTGTTTATTTATTGCATTACGGTGCATATAGGGACTGTCTCCAGAAGGATACACAATAAACTGGTACCAATGGTTCCCCCTGGAAAGGGGAATTGGGAAACTGAGAGACAGTGGCACTGTAAACCTTTCTGCTCTGATTTTTTTTTAATACATCTCGCATGCATTGCCTATATTTAATAGAGTAATTAAAAGTAAAACTACACTTTTGCTTAGATGGTTAGGAAGCAGAAGTTGCCTCAAGTAAAGTAGTCTTGACTGACAATTTAAAAAAAAAAAAAACCACTAAAGTTTTCCGTGCCTACCTTCGAGGAGATCACAACCACTTCGCGCAAATCGCTTGCAGCTCCCCTCCGGCCTGTTGGGGTTAAGTCCCGCTCCGCCCGCTGCCCCGCCCCCTCACCCCTCGGTCCCGCCCGTGTAACGTCACTTCCGGTAGACCTGCTTCCCCGAACTCCCTCTGCCTCCCGCCTTCTCCCGCTTCCGGTCGTCGTCGTCGCCGCTGCTGCCGCTGCTGCTGCTGCTGAGGCTGCAGGCGGAGGCCAGAGGATCGGGCGGCGGCGGCGGCGGCGGCTGAGAAGGCGGCGGCGGGAGCGGAGCGGGACGAGGGAGAGAGAGGAAGCGAGCGAGGAGCGAGCGGTGCGCGCCCAGCCCCGTCCGCCCTTCCGCCCGCCAGAGGAGCCAGAGCAGCTCGGGCCCCCATCCGCCGTCGCCCCGCCGCCGCCGCCCGCCTGCCCGCCCGCTGGACAAAGCCCGAGAGCCCGCGCCCAGAGCCATGTCCTCGTCCGCCGGCAGCGGCCACCAGCCTAGCCAGAGCCGCGCCATCCCCACCCGCACCGTGCCCATCAGCGACGCCGCGCAGCTACCTCATGACTATTGCACCACGCCCGGGGGGACGCTGTTCTCCACCACGCCTGGAGGTGAGCGCCCGCCGCCCGTCGTGGCCCCGGCACCGCGCGGCCTTCATCTCCGGAGCCTGCAACCGGTTTCCTCCGCCGTGTTCCCCCAGTCTCCCGCCACGGTCCTTTAACTCAGGGCGTGTCCACGCTGGGCTGCTTCGGCCAACCCCCCGCCCCAACCTGCCCAACTCCACCAAAGCCCCCGTGGGAACCTTAACTTAACATTCTTTCTTGCCTGCAGCTCGATTCAGCGCACGCTCACTCTGGAAACGTGGCTGTCCTGTCGCGAAAAAAAAAAGTCCTTGTTCCCACTTCGTGGCAGATTTACACACTCGACCTAGTTTTCTCCCCCTTCTCCTCCTGGGCAAATTCATCTACGCTTGGCCTTATGCTCACTCTGCATTACCTCTGCTTCTTGCATATTGTGCATCTGTGCACATTAATGCTTGATTTTGCAGCTGTCTCCCAGGCCTTTTTAGAAAGGAAGTTGGGGAGAATAATTCGCTTCTGGGACCCTGTGATGACTTGTTTTGCTGCTATTGGAACACAAGGAGGAGGCTGGAATGCGGAGTTTGGAAGCCTCGCCCAGCGCTATCCTGCTTTGACAGCATTGTTTACTTTGTTGGACGAGGCCCTATGAGGGGGAAT
>NW_024344378.1:44600870-44690298 GCF_902729225.1 Pteropus medius
TTTACTTTGTTGGACGAGGCCCTATGAGGGGGAATGTGGGGGTGGGGGGGAGAGACTCCAGGCTGGAGGAGAGAGTGATAAAGTAATGCTCAAGTAATAGCCAAGAGAAAGGAGGTGGGGGTGGTAGAGCGTTGGCACCCTTAAGAGTAGGGTTTTGGCTGCAGCGCTTTTGGAAATAGATCAAAGTGGCCATTGTCAAGGAGGGCACCCTGGTTGGTGGGATTACTTGATCCTGGGGAAGGGGCACTGCGGAGGGAGGTTCCTGGGCATTGCTTTTCAAAGTAGGACCAGGAACTGTTTACAAGGAAGAACACTAGGGTAGAGGTGAAACGCGTTGAATTGGTTTCGGGAAAAGAGAGCTCAAAGGTTGTGTGTCCCCTGACTGGGCTGTTCTCCAAAGGGAGGAGACTGGAAAGCGATCTTGAGGGATCTCATTGAAGGGAATGGTGCTTCACTTTTAACTGCAAAACTTTGCCTTCATTTGGTGTTGGAGTGGCCTGTTGCTAGAGGATTGGGACTGTGCTGGCAGCCCTGGCAATCTACAAGATTGCTAGCTAGCTTTGTTCCTGTAGGCTGGGCTCACCAGTTGTTCTACAACCAATCCGGTGCATTTAGGTCTGGGCAATCCTTGAATCCGTTGCACAATAGCAAGGGACCTTAGAGTTAGAAGACCTCTTTGCCAACAAAGGATAAAAATCTAGGAGAGAACTCTGTAGAGGAATCCAGCCAGGCTGCTCTAGTGGAAGGATTGCTGGCTTTAAAGTAACCCCGGCAGGAGAGGTTCATAATGTGTATGGAGCACTAGGTTTAAGGAAGTTTTAACTTTGCGGAACAGTGGAGTTTTTCAGTGAAGTGGCTTACCTAGTTGGAGAAATCTCCCTCCTGTCTGATCTATTCAAGGCTAGCCCAGCCCCTGAGCTTGCTCTGAGACCTTGCTTTTTAATTGTGAAAGATTTTGGCAGACTAGAATCTCCAGATAGAGTTGTCTTGAACTTGAACTGACAACTTTTAAGAAATGGATATTGTTCCCTGAGGTGATGGGAAGGACTTTATAACTTCTAGAATTCTTTATGATATTGGTCAGTGCCTATGCTTCCAGTAGTTCAGAACATGTCATAGTAACAACTGCACTCAGCTATTATTTATTTGGGGAAAGAATTGAACTTTTATCTATATATTAATCACTATTCCCTTGAGAGAAGAGCCACAGACGGGTACGTACCCTTTTGGCATATTTCAAACAGCCAAGCTGCCATGCTTTTAAAATAAGGGCATAGTCTTTAAGCATTGCTTTAAAGATAGGAGCCTGTCTCATAGTCTGGATTAGTTCCTAAAATGCTTGGAAAGATTCTGCCAGAAATACTGATTCATTTACCCTTCTTCCCAACACACAGTCACTGCTCCTTTCTCAGATGTCACTTAACCTGTCTCCAAATAGTTTCTACACACACAGTTTTTTGTTTCAGATTTAAATACTTGTCATCTTAGCTCATCTATTATATTAAGCCTGTATTTATTGATAGAACACATTGTGATCTTCGGATTTTTAACAGGAATACTTAACATAATGTGTTTGGAGGATATAGCACTGTTGCAATTGGGTTTAATCGCTATTTAATAGCAGTTAACTCAGTGCTATTTAGATGTTTGATATTTGCTGATTTAACTTTCTCTCTTTGGAAATTTTCTGTGCTCATGGCTGGTTCATTTCTCTTGTTACATGTCCCCCTGACTCACACTCCCTTGTAATTTTATTTCTCTGGAACCAGGCTAAAATAGTTTGTTGTTAATTTGGTCTCCTCCAGATACCTGAATTAATGGGTTAGGTATCTGAAGTGAGTTTTGTGGGCCTGGTGCAGTGCTTTGCACAAAAGGAGGCCACAGACAAAAATAGGAAATGCAGTCCTTGGCTCTGAATGGTCTTAAGATCTTGATGAGTGCTGAGGTTAAGATTTTTAGTTGTAGAACAAAAAAAAAACTTATATGTATGTACAGAGTCAAGTGCTAACTTACATATTCGGACTTGAACACATTTAGACAAATGAGAGTCAGTAGGCTTGTGTTGGAAATCTCTTATTTTCTGGAAAGAAAGGGGATTAGCATTTTCTGTCTCAAACTTCTGGAGTGTCCTACGCATGTCAGAGCATTCCAGGATAACAGTTGATGTGCTGAATGCCCGAAATGACCAGACTGGGCAGGGACATTCACTACATAGTGAACTTAAGATCTCTCCCATCTTGAGTCCTTTATTCTTTGGGGATCAGAGGATACAGCCTACCCTTGGAAAGGTTTCTCAAAATTGCTTTCCTGTGGTTTGAGAAATGAGAGGTAGGTGAAACACACTTGCTGTAATCTTTTGGATTTTTCTTACTGCTTTTCTCATTATTAGGAAAGAATATTTTTGTTGAATAAATTCATGGCAAAAAAAAATGCCCTTGGATTTTACTTTATTTTAGTTCTTCCCTTGAGAAGCTACTTATTGTTCGCTTCACTTTTGTAACACTCTGGTTAGCTGAGATAAATTGAGGCCCAGAGAAATTAAGTAACTTGTTGGTGTCATACTGCTAATTAATGGAAGTGGGTAGCCTCAAATTTAGTGTCCTATCTCTATCCCAATTTTCTCCTCTACTTTCTTAAGATGCTTTAACTGGGAAGGGAAGTTTGCAGACATTTAAAAAGACTTTTCTACCTCCGGAATGCTAGCTGATGTGATTCTTTCTGCTACCTTTTCCTTTTGTAGATTCTGAACTGTCTCCTTCTAGGAGAATCGTGCTCTGAGGAATGAGCAGAAGCATAGAGACCTCTTTTAGCCTTTCTTCTTGCCTTTCTTTTCCTGTGTAACAGCCTCATCAGCTGTGGAAAATGCCATAACAAGAGCACCAGAGGGGAACTAACTATGATGGTCTGAAATCTTGTTCATGCCTTTGCTCTTCCTTCCTGGCAGCCGGAGAGTTGCTGTGATTGGTTCGCTGGGGCAGAATTACCTGAAAGCCATCGTAAGGGTCTGGAAATAAAGAAGGCAGGGAAACGGGAAAAGAATCTGCTTGGATTATTAATAAGAATGTTTCGTGAGAGTCCTGAGTTTTAATCTGGTTTCTTGGGAGAACTGAATAAAGCTCTGTGTGTACATACGGGGAAAGAAGGCCTGTTTCTGACTCATAAAATTTCTAATTCAGTGACCTTGGGCTGAGTTTATTCTAGGCCAAAAACTTCTGAGCTAACAAATGTCAAATATTTGGCTCTTTAGCTTCAATTATTAACCAAAGGACTTCATTATTACATACGAGAAATGCATGAAAAACATAATGAAAGGTGTTCATTTTGCCTTGTGTTAGAAGATGGCATTTACTCATCTCAGAGTACAACAGATTAACATATTGTCATCTCATGCTACATTCAGCTTTAGTCTCATATTCATCAGCTGCCAAATTGTATACTAAAGAAGATGCACTTCAGTTTTTATGTTGGGTGCATTTTTACTGATGAGGGGCTGAATCCTAAGCCCGGGGAAGGCAGCAGTCCTCATCCTTAAGGCAGTGCTTCATGTGGAAGGGAGAGCTGCTTCTTGCCTTAAGTCAGGTGCAGTCTGATGAGGGAAGACAGAGCTCTTACAGATTGATAGTGCAGCACATGCTGGAGAGACCTGTGCACAGCTCCCTTCAGCTCTCCTGACGCCTTTTGTGTAAAATTGGAAGGATGAAAAGTGACAAATCTATAAACTGGCTCTCACAGGGTTAGTCAGCAAAGACTTTTTGAGGACTGCAGTCTTAGAGACAGTTTTATAGCAAGGATCTTGCATGGTTTACAGACATTGTAAATGTAAGCTTGATTACTCCTGTGTGTAAAGGTTTGCAGATCAGACAGGGTTAAAAGTTAATATGAGAAAGGCTAGTTTATCTAGTTAGAGAGGAAGAGAGCCTGAGCAGAATAGTTTGTTGGCGAATGGCAGAACTTTTTGACTCCCAAGTCTTTAAATGAAAAATTAATTTTTAAAAGATTTTTGCTGCTCCATTTATAGTAGAACAAAAGTCAGTTGAGACTTGCACTCATTCAACTTACTGATAGGTAAGGCCTAGGTTATTGTTTTCAAATTTATTCACCATGGAACTTTGGTATGTGAAGGCCCCTTAAAACCCATGTGCTCCGTAACCACCCGGCAGCTGTTCATCTGCTATCTGGCTTTTTAAAGGCCTCCTTTACCTGGTTCTCAGGCCAGAGCTTGAAGCCAAAAGCTCAGAAATCTGTGAGTATTTATTTTACATCTAAATAAATTATCTTTTGCGTCTCTAGGACAAATGCCATGACAAACAGAAGCTGTTCATTTCACTGAGTAGTTTTAGAAAGTAAAAACCTTAAACAAGAATAAGTTAACTGAAAAATACACTTCAGTTCTTATAGATTCCTTGAGATTTGCTATATGCAAGATCACATCATCTGTGAGCAGAGACAGTTTTATGTCTTCTCTATTAATCTGGGTGCCTTTTATTTCTTTTTCTTGCCTGATTTCCCTGGCTAGAACCTTTAGTACTAGAACTTTTAGTACTTAGAACTTTTAGTTTGAATAGAGATGGTAAGATAGTGAGAACACCCTCGACTTGTTCTCAATATTAGGGGAAAAACATCCAGTGTCATTGTCAGGGAAGATGTTAGCTGTGGGTTTTTCATAGATGCCTTTTATCAGGTTGAAGAAGTTCTCTTTTACTCCTAGTCTGTGGAGTGTTTTTATCATGAAAGGGTACTAGATGTTATCAGTGCCTTTTTTTTTTTTTCTGAGACGATTGTGCAATTTTTGTTTTTCATTCTGTTGATATGATGATATTACATTAATTGGTTTTTGGATGTTGAACCAGCCTCGCATTCCTGGGATAAATTCCACTTGGTCATGGCGTATAATCCTTTTTGTATGTTGCTGAATTTGGTTTGCTAAAATTTGGTTGAGGATTTTTGCATTTTATATTCAAAAGGATATTAGTCTGTATTTTTCTTGTGATATTTTTGTCTGATTTTAGTGTCAAGGTAGTACCTCAGTTAATATTAATCTTTTTAGAACTGACCTGCTGTTTGTAGCAGGAATCCTAACTATTTACTGGTGAAGATAGACCATTGCTGTCTAGGTTCTAAAAAGTACTTATCAGAAAGTGTAAAAGGCTCATGATTCTTCATTTTAAGATGTCATAATTAATCATTTGTACATCAGAGAGGAGCTCATCTCATCACCAGAGACTGTATATGTTAGTGTTGGGCAGCTTTTACACTAAAATGAAACCATTCTCTGGTCTATTAAGTTTCTTGAACTATTATGAATAAGCAGCAGATAAAAACAGTGACCCATGTGCTCCGTAACCACCCCGCAGCTATTCATCTGCTATCTGGCTAGTTTTTAAAGGCCTCCTTTACCTGATTCTCAGGCCAGAGCTTGAAACCAAAAGCTCAGTGATCTCCAGTAGGCTTTCCCTCTTACAAACTTAGTTGATAAGAGTTCAGGTTCTTACTGTAAGTAAAAGTGGAAGGTCTTGATAGCTATGCATTGTTTTTATTTTTAAAATAAGAAGAGCCCAAAAGGAGTGAACTTGGGAGGAGAACAAATAGTTGGAATGAAAAGACAAGTTTGAATCTCAGGCTTTCTGCCTACCAGTAGCAGTGATCTTTCATTAATTATTAGCATTACAGACAGAGGCTAAGCCGCAACATCTATAAAATCTAATCCAAAGAAAGGATCCAGGATGCAGTCAGCAACCTGGCAGACCCAACCTTCATTTCCTAGAGTTGGGGCCTGGCATTTCTGATGGAGAAAATTATTTTAAGATGAATGTTCAAGCCCAAACAGAACTGGAAATATTTTGTATACTTTATTTTGACCCAGATTTTCTGATGTTCAGGGCTAGACAGACTTAAAATCAGTTAGCATTTATGTAAGATTAGTTTGTGGCTCACATATCATTTTGGACCTGATACTAGCATAGAAAGTCATTTGTTTCAACTCATTTTGTGCTGACACTCAAGAGAACCAGATTTGCTTAGAGGACCTTACTTATTTGTGTTGCTCTCCTGATTTCTGTGTCACAGTGTGATCTTTCACAGAAAAAGTGTTTCTCTGGATATTAGTGTATTCATCTGTAAAATGACAGGCTTCCTGTATGCAGATGCTTTCTCTAAGGCCTCTCCTAACACTGGTCTTTCTGAATAGGAACATACAGTCATTATCAACTTCCCTTTTAGCCTAGGTGTGTATTGTCTTATGCCAGTGTCATCAGTGATTGGGCAGAGAGCCATCCTTTGACCTTGATATCTTGGGAATCTTTGCTCCCAGTTATCGAGACTCGAAGTTAGGCAAAAGACAGTAGGATTGGCTTTACACAAACCTTAGATGTCTTTAATTTGCCGAAATAATTTAGTTGTACTAAGTTATTAGATCCTGAGTCTCCAATTGTGCCTTTCATTGATGTATAAAAATTGTCCCTTTCTTGATTTTTATTAGCACTTAGGGATTTGATGGTTGCACACAATGAACAACGTAAGTTGGCCACCATCAATCTCCATTTAGGATCCTGAGTTAAGTGGCCTTTAGTTTACTCTGAATTATCTGGCATAGAGCTTTTAGGAGTATTTTTTCATTCAGAATCTCCATGAAGAACAGATGTTTAAAACTGAAATTCGCTAGTGAATGTTCTTTAATCCAGTCAATCAAAGACTTTGTTGTAACCTTCCTAAGTTGGAATAATAAAAAGCAGAGAAAACCACTTTCTTTATAAGTCCTTTCTGTATTTTCACTTATTTTCCCTTATTGGGGGATGAGGGAAGGAAAGAGGCTAACTTATTTTCTGTGCATTAGAAGCATTTTGCTGTTTGTTCATCTTTTATCTATTTGTGATCTCTTAGTGGGCTCTCACATGAGTAATAGATGGAGAATTGTCAAGAATTCCTAATGGAATACTGAGGTTACTTGCCAAGTACTTTGTTCCTTTTTTAATTCAATTTCTAGGTTTGAAGGATACCTTACTTTCTCATGGTCCCTGCTGCCTTAGCAGCGTCTGTCTGTTACGTATATATTTATTTGTACAAATACTTTGGAGTCATCTTTTTTTTAATTCCTTATAATGGGTTTTGGTTTTTAGTTCTTTTGATACTCTCTTGACCTTTTTAAAAAAATTGTTGGCAGGGAGGCTTTAAACAACAGAGATTTATTCTCATTTCTGAAGGCTAGAAGTCTGAAATCAAGGAAAATATATTGTGGTAAAATATATAACATAAAATTTACCATTTTGACCATTAAATATATTCACATTGTTTTGCAACCATCATCATCATCCATCTCCAGGATTTTCGTCATCTTCCCAAACTGAAATTTCACATTTATTAAGTAATAACTCCCTGTTACTCACCTACTTCCAGCCCCTGGCAACCACCATTTAACGATCTGTCTATAAATTTGACTATTCTAGCTACCTCATGTAAGTGGAATTAATCAATATTTGTCCTTTTGTGACTGACTTGTTTGACTTAGCATAATGTCTTTAAGATTCATGCAATCACCATTTTGTTTTATTTTTCTTTTACGTTTATTTTGTACACCTATGAAGGTAAGGTTTGAAAGTGATGGTATTATTAGGCTAATAAGAAAAAGCAGCATTCTCATACCCCATCCCCTCTCATTTCCTTTTCCACTCCCTAGAGAAATCATTTTAAAATCTTTTAGCTATTTCTTCTAGTGTTTACCTCTGAATTTCTAAATAATTTGATGTAATGCTGTTTCTCAGTTTTCAGTATTAACAATTAGTTTCCTACTATGGAAGCTGAGGATTTCATTGTTATATACATCTTTCTCCCAATATATATACTTTTATGTCCCAACTTCATAATTTAATTTTTTTAACCTGTTCTGGTTAAATTAATATTTATTAAATTTAGGTAAATGTTAAACACAGATGTGGCTGACACTGTTGATTTCCAGCCCAATAGCCACTTCCTCGTTTTTTGAAGTGACAATGTCCCAAGCCTCAGGATATACACCATCACTACTCTATGGCTTCCACGTTGTCCATTCTGGTGGGCATCTGACCCAGTTCTGGCCAAATGAGATGTAGGGAGAAGGCAGCTAAGGGTTTTCTGAGAAAGAGTTTCCTCTTCGATGGAGAAAGTCCTCTGAGGGAAGCCCTGTTTGACTCCACATTCTTTCTTCCTGCCTGGGACACTGTTTTATGAGGGTTTAAGTCCATCTCAGCCTTCTTGGAGGGTTTTTTCACCTTTTTATTCGAGCTATGCAATTGAGCAAGTTTCTTAATGTTTCTGTTTCAAGCTGTCTGTTTGCTTGAGTAGATGCACTTAATTTATTCTAATTCTGGAAGCAGCCTTTGTTAAACAATTTTATGACGGGGGCCCTGTGAAAGTAATTACTACCCTGTCAGTTAACCATATTGCAGCGGACTTTATCTAGGTGGTTTTATTTCAAGTTACACAATTTTTTAGGTTTGTAAAGCTTAATGCATGAATTATCATTTAAACTGAGCTACTTGGTCTTGAAAGAGGCCTTTAAGGCTAGAATGACCTTGTGTCTGTACTATCTTGGCAAGCATAATTTTGGGTCTCATTCTTTGGCCTTCTTGTTCCTTGACATTTGAAAATCACTAATTTTTAGATCAAAATTTAGAAGCCCCTCCCTCTCCCATTCTCTATCAAAGGGACTTGATTTTACTCTTATGTTTAGTTGTTATGTCAGTATCAAGAAAATGCTGGGTCAAAGTATTAGATTTATCCTAATACCTGGTCACCAACGGATGAAGAAAATTTATAAATACCGAATGGTAACTCTAGATCTAAAAGTTCCTATTTGTTTGAAATCCAAACATGAAGACTAAAGTAATACGAGCTCATTTTAAAAACAAAGTAGAAAAATTGGACAGAATAGAAGCCCATAAAATACAAAGTAATTTCAGTAGTAAACACACTATGCAATATACAGATGATGTATTATTGAATTGTACACTCGAAACCTATAAAATTTTATTAACTCCGATGTTATCCCAATAAATTTAAATTTTAAAAATGCAGAATAAAATGCCAAGAGACAACTGCTTTTAATAGTTTTTGTTTATAGTGCTTTTATTGCTTACCACTGTTTCTGTAATATATGTGTAATACTATTTCTTAACATTAGATAATACTATCGACTTCCTATTATGAAAGATGAGAAATTTAGGACAGTTTCATTACTTTCTCTCATTTTTCCTCCCCACTCAATTTACCAGTTTCCATAAATTGTGTTGTCGTTTTTGGTTCTTCTGGGTAGTCACCTTTAAAACTTTAAATAATATAGTTAAACTTCTGTGTCTTAATCTGTTAATTTGTCGACTTTAGCTCTCCACTATGTAAGATTATACTGTCTACCTCTCCTGCCTCTGCTTCCCTAAAAAGGGGTCAGCCTTTCCATTATTTTTACAATGTCAGGGTCTATAACATTTTATATACTTTTCCTTAACTATAATTTTTCACTTTTATTATGATTTGATTGTAAACATTGAAAACCCAGAAAGTAGCATCTATGGTGATATGATTTTTTAAATAACTTTTCAATATAAAACCAAGGGGTATGATTATTTTCATAGAAAGGGGAATGGAAAACTCACTGCAAGGAAAAAGTTTCCATCGTCAAGGTCAAATAGATTTTTTTTCCCCAGCATCCCATCAATTGATCAAAATCATGCCCCATTTTAATATTGTGTTATATGCAAGCCGTGGTGTTCTTTGTATTGTTTTTTTCTTTCTTTCTTCAGGAATTTAAGGTTAACTTGTTTTTAGTTATGGATGTGCTGGTTGACATTAAGTTGGGCTGCCAAATATAAGGCAGTTTGGATGAAATGTGAATTACTAAGTTCTTCAGAAAGTATAGGTCTGTGCATGCATGTGTATGAGACCTTGAGTAATTTAGGTTTTTTAATTGGTTGTCTCAGAATTCACAGTAAACACAATATCCAACAGGGAAAATAAAGCATTTTTTTCCTGGCATTTTACTCATAGTTGAATCTTAATGTTTTTCTTTGAATAGTTTTGGTTTTTTGAATGTTATATGCTTCTGAATTTTACCATGGAATTCTCAGTCACTAACAGACTGATTCTCCCTTTTTTTGCTATGTCTGATTATAGTAAATTGTTTTTAGCTTGCAGTAATCTAAAATTCAAACACTTAAGATACCATACTTTTTGTATTCGTGTTTTCCCTGACTATGTTTGAGAACATTAAGAGCATCAGTTAAGATCCTAGTTCTTCAAGGTGTCTTCTCTTCTGTATTCACTTTTTTGCGTTCAAAACCAAACTCTCAGAACTAATAAGTGAATTTAGCAAGGTTGCAGGATACAGAATTGGTACACAAAAACTAATTATATTTCTAAAACCTTACAATGAACAATTCAAAAATGAAATCAAGAAAACAATTTCATTTATAATAGCATAAAAATAAAAAAATACAAAGGAATAAATTTAACCAAAAAAGCATAAAAATTATCTTGTAGAAACTGTAAAACATTGTTGAAAGAAACTAAAGAAGACCTAAATAAATAGACATTCCATGTTAATAGATTAGGAGACTTAATATTGTTAGGACGGCAAAACTCCCCAAGTTTTTCTACACCTTGAGTACAGTCCACATCAAAATCTCAGCTGGCTTCTTTGCAGAAGTTGATAAGCTAACCTTAAAATTTATATGGAACCTTGGAAACCTAAAATAGCCCAAACAACCTTGAAAAAATTGGAAGACTCACACTTCCTTACTTCAGAAGTCTTTGCAAATCAAGTGGTACTGCCATAAGGATAGACATACAGATCAATGGAAATCCAAAAATAAGCCCTCACAATTATGACCAATTGATCCTTTTTGGGGAAGACTCCAGAGTTTCCATTCCTCTTGTAGTAAATGCCTTGTGTTTTTCCACTTGCTTCCTCACATTTTAAATAGATTCGTTAGTTGTTGTCTTCTTCTGTTCCCCGAGATATGGTTATCACATGTTGTTTGAAGAAATCCACCTGAACCAGACTCTCTTTGTTATAATATTACAGTATTCTTTCCTTTCACTTGGGAATCTAAAAGCATTGACCAACAGGTAGTATTTGAGCAAGTTTCTTCAAACTGAGTACCTTGTACACAAATTTATTTTCATATGATATTGCCTTTAACTTGGATGCCTAAACCCTTAAAGCAGGTTCTTCTTCCCTGGATTTAATCCTAGTATGAGCAAGATGCCTTTACATGACTACTTCCCTTTGTTACTTGGGCAAGAACAGCAAGTTTGCTGGGCTGTCACTCCCCTTTCCACTTGCCCCACTCAGCAGACATCACTACATGGTCACTGCTTACTTTCTTCCTGAGCCTGCTGTCGTCTTAGACTCAGTAGCAGAGCTCCAGGCATCCGCTACATTAGGCCAGCATCAGGCATCTCTGAATGTCACTTACTTTTATGTCTTGTTTGTAGCCCTTAGTACCTTGGGAAAACCATGGCAGAAGAAATGGATAGCAGCAGGTTTTCTTAACTGTTTATCAGATAAAGTGCACTACTCAGAACTATCGTAAAATACTGTGGTGGCACTTACTGATAAGCAGGTTGTTCTGTAAAATAGAGAAGGGCTGCCAGTTTCAGCTTCTGCCACAGTTCTGTCCAGAAAGAATGTCGGTCTCTGTGTCTCTTTGGAAAGTGTTTAACCAAAATGTGGTTATATATCTATTGCCTATTTTTTCACATACTTGTTTAATTTCTTTTAAAACTTTTTTGAAGATCTACTTAGTGATTTAGGACCTGGGTCAGATAGAAATAAGCCATGGCCTTGGCATAGGGTACCGATAGTCTTTAGAGAGAAACAAATAGATAAACAAGAGTCCTGTCATAGATAATGTGTGTTGAGTAAGATGAAGAGGGAAGAATGTTTAAAAAAAAAAAAAGTCTTCGTAGTGGAAGTGATATTGGAGCTGAGGCTTGAGGGATGAGCAGGAATTTCTCCAGCAGAAGAAGAGGAAAAGGCATCCCAGATGGCAGAGGAGCCTTGTCCCAGGTAGGGAGATTAGAGTTTGCCCTTTCTGCTTGAATTATAAAATCCTCAAGGGTTAGGATTAGATGAGATTAAAATAAATTCTTGGGTAGTATTATATGTTGATAGCTCCTTAATTTTTTTCAAACTCTTTCCAACCATGTTTTCCAGGAACCCGAATCATTTATGATCGAAAGTTTCTGTTGGATCGTCGCAATTCTCCCATGGCTCAGACCCCGCCCTGCCATCTGCCCAATATCCCAGGAGTCACCAGCCCTGGCACCTTAATTGAAGACTCCAAAGTAGAAGTAAACAATTTGAACAACTTGAACAATCATGACAGGAAGCATGCAGTTGGTAAGAGAATACTGGCTTTGGGGACCAAGAGGGTGGCCCTGGGAATTTGAATGTCAGTTTGCTGTAGGTTGAAAGATGTTGATGCTTCAGTTATGATTTTCAGTTAGTTATATGTTTCTGCGGTTCCCACTTCTCCCACCCACCTCACCAAGGTTTATTGAAGTGTTCCGGAAATCCTGAATCATAATCTAATATAGTGGGTGCAGGAGGAGGCGGGAGAGGGGATCCCAAATCAGGGAATGATAAATCCCAAAGATGACTCCTTGAACTTGGGCTTTACGGACTAGGGAAAATACCCATTCACACAAAATAAAATAATTTAATAACCCTCATTTCTATCCTTTTGACTGTGCGACAAAAAGCAATATGGTTTTTTTCTCGCATTTTCTAGGACTGCCTGTAATATTTCAGTAAACTTCCCATACACACACACACATACACACTTTTAGTAATGAATCTTCTTTCTCTGGAAGCAGAAGAGTGGGGTGGAAATGGCCAGCTCCTGAAGTACGCCTTGGGTTGCACTGCGTGACCCCTGTACATGAGCCAGCATTCTGCCTCTCCAAATACCAAATGAGTTTTTAATGGACAAAGTGTTGATTCAGAGCAGAGTCAAAGTTCAAAGCCTCCAGAAGAGTGTGCTGACATGATGGATGGCAAGAAGCACCCCAAGAGCTCTTGTTTGGTCAACCTGTGGACAAAGGAACATAGAAAAGTTTTCACTTATATCCTTTTCCCAAATGTTCCTCCCCATGGGTGATTTGACTGCCATTCCTCCCCCGCCCCACCCCCAGATTAAAAAGACCAGCCAAAGCAGAGCAGAATAATTATTTTAAGGCAGCAGAAGATAGAACAGTTTAAATTCCTTTTTGACTCTTGTGCAGAGGGAATCACAAAGCTGTTTTCCTTTTCCATTTTGTGTTAAACTTTTCATCTTCTCCATTCTAACTAGGGGATGATGCTCAGTTTGAGATGGACATCTGACTGTCCTGCAAGGATAAGAAGAAAAGCAGCAACACTGATACCTGTGTGAACCTGATTTGGCCAATAGGATCAACAATGAAAACACAGAAGAGGCAGTGTCAGCAGTTCCCATTGCAGTCTCCCACCTCCTCCTCTTCCTCTGGGTGCCAAATGATGTGAAGATGAGCTACATCTGACCATTTCCTCTTCTTGTTTCCTGTTCCCCTTCCCAGTTAGACAGATTAGATTGAAGGCCCATGGCATATTTCTGTAGAATTAAGCAGCCCACAAAGGAAAACAGTTGACTTCTGGCTTCTCTAGACATTTTGCTATTGGGAAACACCTACCCTCCAAAAAAAAAAATTTTTTTTTTTTATCCTAAATCAAATAGCCTACCAACAACTGCCTGGCTGGGAAGTCTGGGGAAGTGTACAGAGGTTTGATGAACCAGCTCAGCATTGTTCATGTTCTTCCTCTGTGTCTCCTTCCTGTCTCTCACCCATGGTTCAGTGCTCCAAGAATCTGAATTTGGGGTCTTCAGAACCAGCAGAGGAAAATAAACGAGCGCTGCTTTCCTTTTTACCCCGAGTCGTATGTCCTTGGAGACAGCACAGTTTGTACAACTCTGGTAGCACTACCCTGTGGCAGTTTTGAGGTCCACTTCCCCTCCATCCTTTGGGAGTAACGTCTTCTGTCTTTGGTTTTATAGTTCATGTACCCATTCCTTTACTTAGCACTTAATGTGCAAAAATTTTTAAACTCTCTACATGAAAGATAGTCATCAGTAACCAGCTGTTGTTTCCTCCTCTTTTTCCATTCCTCCCTGCTTGCATCGTGTTGGTTTCAGTCCTCTTGTACTCTGAGCATTCAGGTGATTTCACTGCTCCCAGAGCAGGCCCATACCAGGTGACAAAGAGGCACTTTGATTGAGGCCTGGTTATTGTTTTTTGATTCAACGAGCATTGTGGTATTTGTTATCTCAGATTGCAGTTTTTTTATATTTTGAGTTTAAAGTTGACTTTCAGAATACTCTTGGTAAAGAACTAAACTTTTTTCCTTTGCGGACCTGCTTTATTTGGCTGCTGAGGTAAGATAAGCATGGGCTTTAAAATGTGTTCCTCCCCATTGTACTCTGAATTTTCCCTTTCTTTCCCTCCTTCCCTTCCTCTCTGTCTTTCCTTTTTCTCTGCCAGGCCGTTTTTTCAAATACACATCAAAGATACCTCGAGTGTTGGTATCTGATAATATCTGTCACTCTAATCTGAAGAGTGACCTTTTATTTTTAAGATGACTACAGACCTATTTTTAGATATGTTTTCAATACAATTTGAACAGCAACTTTTTAATCACACATCTTCCAGTGTTAGGAAGGTGAGAAATGTCCATAGGCGAGTCTGCTGTTCCACGTCACCATCCTTTGTCTCCTGCGGCCCCCTGTGAGCTCTTTCCTTCTCCCTCTAGTTTGGGGTGTGCATGTTTGGCGTTTGTAGTGGGTGGTTTGTAAAACAGGACCATTCTGCCTTGCTGTGGGCTGTTCATGAAAGCTGCCTTCTTTTCCCTTACCCTTTTTCTGTCATTCCCCTTCCTCCCCAGCCACTCTCCTGACTATTAACTGGCACCGTAATCCCAGAAGAGTGAGTTCCCGCATAGAAAGAATAATGCCTCCGTCCCCTCTTAGAAAGACAAGTAAAGTAGCCACTGGTGTCCTAGGAATTTCTGGTTGGATTTGGTATACTGAACCCTCTTATGGAGAGATCACATCCCAGGGTGAGAGTAATAGGCCAATTGGCTAAAAAAGAAAACTGTTTGTTTTTATTTAGAACTATGTAAAGACCCTGTTTGTGAATACATTTTAGACAGAATAGAGAAAGGATGTCTGAGGAAATTTGTTCTGTCTTCTGCTACAAAATGTGAATAGTTCAAAGAGTGAAACCTTTTGTGATGGTTCATGTCTCTCAGGAATAAGCTGGACCTCCAAAGTTTTGGAGATGCTTTCAGTCTCAAAAATTGATGATCAGAAAAGTATGTTTTATTTGTTCAATGTATCCATGTTCTAATTTTAATTAAACTCCAAATTTTGCTTTATATTCTCTTGGAAAAACTCAAGTTGCACTGTAATTTGCATGAGAAGCTTGCTCAGGACCTTTTTGTCCCTTGGGAGCTTGATTCTTTGGGAATGAAGCGTTTCATTCTTCAGACCCTGGCCTTGGCATTCTGTGGAATCTGACTCTTAACTACAGCTAGTTGGTCTGTTAGTGAGCAGAAGAGTGTCCCCTTTTTTTATCTTTATCGTTACACATGAAAACTCAGCTTCCTCACCAAACTGGGGAATAGATTTAAAACATGCCAGCTCAAGTGGTATCAAGATGCCGTTTTTCCTTTTTTTTTTCCCCCATCTTGGAGAATCTCTGCATGTGGCCCCTTAGTCAGAAGCCATGTTTCTAGTATTTTGGGGGAGTGCTGTGTAATATCACAGTTGCCCAATCCCTTAGCCTTCTCTGCAAGGACCTCCTTACTACTTGGTGCAGTTCTTTCCTGGAGGCCACTGCTACGGGAGATACCTTGACCTTCATAAATCGGCATTTTAAAGATAATTTCACAAGGCAACAGATAAACTTCTAATAGACGACACCTTTGTGCCATGCATTAGAATCATTTTCAGGGCAAGCCAGAATCTAGTAGGTGATTGACTTGTGGATATTTAGAAGGAAACTCACAGGTGAAGATCTAAATAAATTATTTATCCTGGCTTTTTTTGGAGGAGGGAACACGTTTAGCGTACCATTTGAGTGAGACAGTTCTTAAAATCTTAGTGATCACTTGTACTTTTCTTTTTATGAGGAAACCATGTTTCTGTACTGGGAACAGTCCTTCTTAATGGGAAATGACCTTCCTCCAAATTCCAGCAAGAGACATGCATTGTAATGGTTCTACCTTCTTTACAGTGTGGTTCATTGAGTTTGCCACTTCCTCATATTCTATTCAAATAGCTATCATGATCTCAAGGGCACAGCGTAGAGAAGCTGGCTTCTACGTATTGGACTTCCAAGCCAAGATTTTTGTCTTTCCACCTGTATTATATATTTCTATGTAACAAACTACCCCCAAATTTAAAATCTTAAAAGAGCAAACATCACCTGTTAGTTTCTGGTACAGAGTCTCAGGAAGTTGCAGTCAATATGTCAGCAGGGTCTGCAGTCATCTGGGGCAGGAGAGTCTACTTCTAAGCTCTCTGTGGCTTTTGGCAAGATGCCTCAGTTTCTCCCCATGTGGGTCTCTGTAGGGCAGCATGTGTGTCTGCACACAATAGCAGCTGGTTTTCCTCCTGAGTGAGTGATAGGAATGGGAGGAGGAATTTGCAGTGACTTTTATGACAGTCTGAAAGCACACACCATCACTTCTTTCTTTTGTTCCTTAGAAGCAAATTGCTAAGCCCAGCCTACACTCAAGGGGAGAATTATATCCCCACCTACTGAAAGGAGCAGTATCAAAACTTGTGGATATATCTTAAAACCACCTCACCCCTAACAGGATGAAACCAAGCCAATAGTGGGGTGGGGCGGGGTGGGGGGAGAGTAGCTTTAAACTAGCTGTTATGCTAAGAGAGATGCTGCTTCTGAAAACAGTTCTCTAAGATGTGTGTCACCAAATTGGGATAGAAGACACTTTCTCTTTCTGAAAGCTACCTGCTGTTTTTGAGAGGGGTGACAAGAAATGGCAGTTCCCAGGAGAACATAATACCTATACATTTCCCTGACTACCAGCAGCCCAAGGATTCTGCTTTGCAAGTCCTAGGGTTGGTGTTTCTTAAGACTCAAAACCACTTACTTGTATTCCCTCCCACTCCGCCCAGCCAGGAATTTACAAAGGGAATTGGATCCTTCTAGCTGAGCCACTAAAGCTGACTTAATTGATGTCAGGGTTGTCCCGCAAAGGGAGCAAACATGAATTAGATGTTGGGTTACTGAGCTGAAGAAAAGTCAATAGTTCAGAATCAGGGTGAAATAGATGATAGCATCTGGAAGCCAGAGTTGATGCTTGGCACCTGGTCTCCAACCACACCAGCTGAAACAGATTTGGGTTGGGTCTCTCGCCTAGGAAGCTGTCAAAGTAGGGAATGTGTACAAATTAGAAATGTTTTTGCTTGATTGTTCCTTTATATCCACTGTGCTGGTTAACTGTATGCCCACCTAGTCTTGGGCTTCCTGATAGACTTGAGTACTTAAGGAGAACCAGTTCTGTCTTCACCCTTGAGAGAAACTTAGATGAGGCTTGTCAGTTCAGTAGTCTCAGTGAAGGTCTGCTATATGTTTGTGGCACCTATGCCCAACCAAGTTTTTAGAGATTTCAGACATCTCAAAGATGCAAATTCCTGTATGGATTTACACTCTGCCTCTTCCCAGCATTTTGCTATCTGTAGCCTTGCTTGCTTTAGAGTAGACCTAAATAAAAAGCATTGCTGCTGAGGCAGCTATAAGAAAAAGGTACTTCTTCCAGAAGTAAGGAACTCATCTTTAAAGCACCTTTGAATGAATTTTGCCTTTCCTTCTGATTTTTAGGAAGAGTCAGTATAGATGGTGTTTTATTTTTGTTTGGGTTACCAGCTCTGGAATTCTCAGCCCTTACCTTCCCAGTTCAAATATTGTCATTAGAATGCAAGTGCGTGGGTTTCGCCCCAGAGTCTGTCGTTCAACCAGTACATACTGAATGCCTGCTTTGAATCAAGGCTACTGGCTTAAGGGGCTCATCATGTTGGCAGCAGTATCCTAGAAACAATCTTTTTCCATTCATCCCATCTTAGATCTTCAATGGTGTATCAAACATCTTGGCTGCTTGAGCCAGGGCCCTCAGTCCTTTTCATTCCCCTTCAGAGAGGAGGCCCAATGCCTTTTTTTGGGTCAGGACTTTACCTTTTTGGTATGTTTCTCAACCACATATATATAGGTGGCTATTTATTAATCTGTGAAACCCAGGGTGTAGTATCTGTTTTAAAGAAGCATTCTTTCTTTTTGAGAGGGCAGTTTCTATCTGGACTTCAAAAGGGACTTAGTCACCATACATATGACCCTCCCACCCCCCATGTTCTTTATCTCTCAGCTTTTAATAAAAGTTGAAATCATATTTTGAGGCAATCGGGTCACAATTCTTTAGACTACTTATATCCCAGGGGCATTTCCTATTCTAGTAATGATTTTCCAGTTTGGCATTGGAGTTTCCTCGAGGCTAGCTCACAGAAATTTTTTACTGAAGACTAATGATAATTGATACATACTTGTTTTTTCAAACATTCCCGTCACCTTTCCCACCCTCTGGAATTCAAATTTCTTTCTCTGGGCTGGTCCTGGAAGTTGATACCTTCTGGCAAAGATTAGATTTAGGAGAAGTCCTTCGAGTCCCTGTTCAGATGGTCTGTGGTTTCTCTTTGCTTAACCTGCGTGCAGCTATGGCAACCATACTGTGTGGATGCCCAGTGGAAAATATTACTGAGATGAAACATACTTCTGGGGGTATTTAAACTCTCGCTCTGCCACCTTTCTATGAGTGGGAGGCTGGCAGAGAGATGCTGCAATGCTTGACAGTCATTTAGCCATGTTGAAATTTGCAAAGGGAGCTCTTGCTGGTGCTCAAAACCAGAATTCCTGGACACTTCAAACTTAGAGAATTCCATGAATCTAGCACAGAATATCCATTCTTGCCCCATGGTAATCCCTTCCTCTCCATTTTAAGCTTAAAAAAAAAAAAAGCAAAAAACCCCAGCCCAAGCCAAGGGTAATTTTTACTTGAAACCAGGAGAGTGGGTGAGGAACACTGTAGAGATAAGGGGCGAGTTGTGCAGGTGAGACATTCTGCTCCTGCTGTCTGTATCCAGATAACTACTGTGAGCCAGTGCCTTTCCTTTACCTGAAGATGGAGCCCATCTCTTTCCATGAGGTGAGGAGACCCTCTGCTACCCAGGAGTAAACCTTAAAGAAGGTGGCTTGCAGAGCCCAGCAGACATTCACGTATTCGGGTGTCCATTTTAAGCATCTTTAAAGTATTTTATATATTAAAAAATGTCCTTCCCTGTCTTAGTGCCACCGATGGCCCAGTTCCATCCATTCTGAATGGAAAAGCAGAGACTGCCAGTTCTTTCCTTGTTCTTCCCTTTGTCGCCTTTGATGTGGTTGTCCCGACCCCTCCCATCCATTTCACTGTCGTGGATGGATAACAGAGGGCACCATGCAGTCCTGAGGTTGGTCCTGTGTAATTCCATGGTCATTTTTTTTTTTTGTAACTGTCCTTCCAAACAAGCAGGTGTTTGGAAATTAGGGGAAAAAAATTCTCACCAATGGTTGCTGTTACAATTAAGTCAATAAAGATCTTGAATATTAACTTGGTGGTCTGTTTTTTTTTTAATTTCAGGTGAAATCCTGTTCATTTCACATTTGGAAAGTCTTGGCTGGCGAGGGAGATGGGCAAAGGCAGTTGACCATTTCATGGGTCACTTCACTCAGCACTTTGTCCATCTGACCCTGTATATGCAGGGAGGTGATGTGTCCCTTCCCCCAAGAGCTTGGAGGTGGATGTGTACATGCTAGGGCTGGATGCACCCAAGAAGGCCCTCTCTAGGTACCAGCCTCGAGGAAACCCAAACAGCCTTTCCTGAAGAGAGCTGTTGCTGCCCCTTAGGAGCACTTGTTAGAAATCCAGTCTATCTCCTGTCTTAAACTAGGCTGTGCTGCATGAGCATCAGATTCTTTGTTATTAATCCAGTGAGGTTTATATATTAGTATTGAGAACAAGAATTCTATCCTTTCGTGTTTCTGATGCGGTGAATGTCCAGACTAAAACGGCTTGGGATGTGGTCCCATCAGGATAGCCTAGAGGCTCAGGAATAACAGGCTGGATTCTACCGATGGTGTGTGGTAGCCGCGTACCTCAACATCGGTTTCCTTCCCTAAAACAGGGTTAAGAAATCAGCCTTAGTGGATTGAGAGGCTCAGGTAAGATCATGGAAAAAACCTAGTGCCTGGTACACTGACTTCAATAAAAGACTTGAGCACAGCTCAGTTGGCATGACAACCAGAGGTTGGTCAGCTGAGTCTCCTTTTCCCTAGAGTGCAAGTTTGGGAGTGGAGCTGGCTTGCTGACTGCAGCTATCACCTGGTGGTGGAAACTTCAGGACTAAAGAATCTAAGGAAGAAGGGGCCAAATAATTTTGAAAGCACTTCTATACATTCTTCACTCTGCCCCAAAGGCAAGTAAGATATTAACTTCAAAGCAACTTAGAATAGAAGGCTAAGGGTTTTGCTGCTAGTAAAAGGGGAAGCTTTACAAGATGGAGCTAAACCCCTGACTCTGGTGCTATGTGAGTCACAACCACTTAACAAATCTTGTGTGCTATGTTTCTGCTGCTCTTAACATTGTCTTTCTTTTTCTCCGCTACTTACCTACTGCCATGTCTGCCTACTGCCCCAGCCAAGTTTTTCCCACCGACTTGGAAGTGCTATAGGAAGTAGACCTTTGCCTTCAGAGAAAGTTAAAATACCTCTGACCATTCTACGAAAGCCCTCCTGCTGGCCCCCAGATTCGGGCAGGACTCGGTTCTCAGAGACAGTATTTCCTCTGACTTACAAAGCCTTCAACAGCACAGTCCAGAGCATGGAACTATGTGGCTACAGCCCCAAATACCTCTGTCCAGGCAGCAGAATGCCCCTACACTGAGCTTTCAGCGGGGGTCAGCAAAACAGAGTTTCACTTGTGCCTGTGACTTCTGCTTGATAGGAGGCAATGTCTGTCTTGTCAGTGAGGTTCATTCTGAGTTAGTAGAGCTAACTGAACACACTCCCACAAGCTCTAGCCACAAATAGCTTGACCTTTCACTCTTCTGGCCCCTGCCATAGCAGAACTGTTAGGCATCTACTTAATAAAGAAGATGCTCTGGAGCCCTGGACTGGGATTTTCTCTGTTTGATAGTGCAACTGGGATTCAAATGTCTAGTTCAAAAGGCTATGGCCTTGATCCAAAATGGAGCAGAGACCTCTAGATGCTACTAAGGATGGTGCCCCTGCCACTTCTGTGTGGTCAGGCCACTAGGCCTCTCTGGGTGGGACAAAAGCTGACTTCATAAGGCCTCCCCAGCTCCACTATTTTCTAAGTAGAGTCAGATGCAGAATTCTATTGTGATTCTGAATTGTTAGGGCAGGTCTGTTTACACTCCAGGAAATGAGCAACTGGATCAGCTTTGTTATGGAATCAGCATTGAGGTTTCTCAGGTCCAGACCTGGCTAGATCCTAGCCAGCCTCTTCACAATTATTATCTTGACTCAACCAAGGCTGCAGCTGAGTCATGTCTAAACTCAGCAAGGGTCCTCACATGCTTGGACTTATTTTCCTAAGGCTGGAGCACAAGTCAGAGGGGCCTCTCGGGAAAGCAGGGGTAGATTTACTGTGGACTCACATTCCTAACAAAATGGCCCCTTTCCCCTGCCAAACAAAAAAATATAGCCCGTTTTGGTAACCCGCAAGGAGGTCAGCTGATCAGAAATGCAGAATCGTTGCCTTTGGGGTCTTTTCATCCAGAAGGCAAAGACTTGAGTGTTAGGTGGGAGAGCTTCCTACAGGAAAGCATGGGTTCCTTTTGCCATGCTGCTATGAAGAACCTAAAATTGTCAGTCTTAGGACCCTGAGCAACAAAATTGCTGATAAAGGTTAGATAAAGGGGAGATGGCAGGGCCTGGGCCTAGCAGTCTTTACAGGAAAATGGGGATAAAGCCTAGAGAACAGTTCATGGCTTGAAGGTCAAGGCTCTTCTGAGCCTGCCAATGGACACTTACCAGAAATGTATTCGGATCCACCTACTTTCACGTGATAGGATGAGGCTGAGCAATGAATTACTCTCCTGAGGTCACACCACTTCTCAGTGGCTGAACTGTGACCAGAACCCAAGTCTCCTGTCACCTAAGGCAGGGCCTTCACTTCTACTGGGTAGGAAGCTCAGAGGCCTTAAAAACAGCACTCACTGAGAGAGAGGTGAACTGTCACCAACTTTAATAGACTCAGACTGTGTCTGCCAAAGCAGACTGACTCGTGGAGGGGTGGGGGTGGGGAGTGTCTGTGGGCTCCAGCTTCTGTAGTCCGACATGGCCAATTCTCTTGGACGAGTTCCTGCCTCTCCCTTCAAAGGCACCAGCTGGCCTAGAAGGACTACACAGTGGCTTTATTGTTTGTACAACTCATTAGCAGAGAGCCACTCCAGGGAGCCCTGGACAAGGCCAACAGCTTGCCCCTAGCCAGCAAGAAAGATATGGGGTCCGTCTAACCTAGCCTGAGACAAGGTGAGCCAACTGATTTTTTAATTTAACAGTGATGCTTAATCTTTGGGGAGAGATGTCAAAGACCACTTCCGAGAATACGTAAAAGTTGTAGACAACCTTATTCCACTTTAAAAATAAATGCACATATGTCCCAACTTTTACATACAATTTCCAGGTTAAAAAAAGTCAGGTAAAAAACTCTTGCACTCATGCTTTTTACTCGCCACTCTCTGTTCAGGAGAGAAAACCCAGCGAGGCCGCTTCACAGGCTTCCTTCTCCCTCTCCTGACAGCAGCCTCTGTGTTTAGCCCAACTCCACAGAGCCTTCATTTACAAGGTGGGCAGCCCTTCCTCCTCTGGTCTGTGGACAGAGCTGCTTTCCTCCTCTTTGTTTCTCCTCATTGGATTAGATGGTTATCACGTCTTCCAGGAGGTTCTCAACCTTCCAGGGTACAGGCAAATCCAGCACCCCTCCAGGATCTCCTCAAAGGCACCCACACTCTTCCACAATCATGTCTTTATGATGGTCTAGAAGGACTTTGCCATTGTCCACGTACAGCATGCTCAATGGCTTGGTCTTCACTGGGGCACAGCAGGTGGAAGGGACTCGGTGGGGTTGGTACCGTTTCAGCAGACTCTGAAAGGGAGGAGAGGTGGTCAATTTACATTCCAATGGTCGGGTCAAAATAGTGTCATTTCTGGGTAAAAGGCGAAAAAAATTACAGAGAGTTAAAATCAGTTTCTAGGTGCAAAAATAGAAGTTGTTTTCATAAAGGAATCGGCCAACACATCATCTCTAACATCTACACTTCTTTTTAACTTCTTTTGAACAGAAGATTTTAAAAGCTGTATCTAGGTAGAGCAGTAGCTAACTTATATGTTCTATTGTTCCAATCTAGAGTGAATACCAGTTTAAAAAAATATTCCAGAAATATGAGGCAGATGAGAGTCATATGGAAATTCTTGTGGGACTTGCTTCGTTGCACAGTGAAGGGCAAACAGAGTCAATGGGAGAAAAGGTAACAAGCCCTTGGCATTCTAGAACTGGGCCCTTTCTCTGTGGTGCAGCGACATCTTTTCAGATCAGAGCATCAGATTTGGCAACTGGTTCCCTCTGATCATGCTGCAGGTGGGTTGGTAGAGTGAAGTGGGAAAGGCTCAGGAGGGCCTTTGCCCAGGCATGTCCTCTAGGGTCCCCTAGGGTGCTCCCTTGCATGAGCTCAGAGTTCATGCTCCCCAGAGCCTCTGAACCTCGCTTGAGGCTTGGCATGGAGGATGTACTACAGGTCCAAAGGATTCTCATTGTAGGCTTCTAGGAGTCTATAAAAACATGTTGGTCCCATATGACCTTTGAGAGCAGGGCAGGGCTACCTATAACATCATGACCATTGTATTAGCCTCTATTCTCTACTTTGTCCATCTCATTCTCCTTCCATTCCTCTCCCTCCACCACCTTAGGCTGATTTGTGGCACCGTGTAGTAGCCTCAGGCCTTATCTAACTCCTGCAGAATGATGTCCAATTCCTGTTTTAGGCAGCAAAAGTACAGTGGCTGCAACAGTATTATATCAACCCTGGACCCATACATATGGCCCCTTTTCATCAGTGAATCACAGACTTCTAGTAGTGATAATATCACATAAAAATGCCTGTTTTCTGTTTTCTGAGGATGCTATCATCAGTCATCTCTATATCCTTAGGACGTAGCACATGACCTGGCACACTGTAGGTGTTTGAATAATTATGTATGAATGGACGCAGTAATTTAATAGCAAAGCTGGAGTCCTGTGCCCTTGATCTGGCAATATGGCCACTTCTCCCCCATAGAATACTGCCTGCCCTCCCCGCAAGCCTTTGCATCAAACCTGGATATATGCGTGGTTGGTTGGATGGAACTCTTCCCCCACAGGGTTAGGGCACTCTCCCTCACAGCGATAGGCATTGTACTGCTTGGGGTAGATGATCCAGGCACCCCATCCAATCACATTGAAGTCCACCTGGAACTTGACCTTCCGACACAGCTGGCTTCTATCTGGCAAGTGATGTCGAGGGTGCCTCCTGCCCCTCTCCCGGGAGAGCTGTCCCTCCTGCGCCCGCCAGGAGCTTTCAGCTTCCCACAGCAAGGTGGGGCCGCCCAGCAGCCTCTGCTCAGGAGAGAGGTTAGAGTAGAGCAGGAGGAGCACATTGATGACAGGTGCTGTGGGAGGCCGCTGCCAACACTCTCTAGCCAAACTAGACATTTGCTCCTCTAGCTCTCCAGGGTGTTTCAGCCACTTGGAGAGTGGCCTGGTCACCTCCAGGACCATGCTCCCCGAGGAAAAGGTAACCTGGGACAGAGTGATAGTGAACAGTTCCATCTGAAGACGTTCCAGGCAGTTGGCTGGGTCCTGCTCCGTCTCCAGCTTTGGCTGGTGGAAAATTTCAATGGAGAGTGGGACGTCAGGGGAAAGGTCCACAGGGCTGGACAGCTGCAGCCGGAGCTCAGCCCACTCCAGATCCTCTTCTTGGCTCAGGAAGGAGAAGTCGAAAGCAAAGGTCCAGTTCTGCCCATCCACCTCCACATCTGGGTGGGGAAAAAAAAGGAAGGAAGCAGGGTTAGCATGGGCCTCCTACGGCCTCAGTTGGTGTAACAACAACCATAGCTCATGTCTGAGCTTTCATCTTGTACGAATCATCTCTCTTAATCCTGCCCCCAACCCTATGAGTTGGGAATGTTATTGAGTCTATGTTAGAGATGAGGAAAACTGAGGCTCAGAGAGGTTAAATTACCTGCCCAAGGTGCCATTCTTAGAAGGTGGCAGAGCCAAGAACAAACCTGGATTTGCGAAACTGAAAAGCCTAAACTCCAAATCACTGTTTTGCCACTCCTCCTCAAGAAACTCTGCAGCCAGAGAACAAGTGGTAAAACTGGAAAAGTTCGACTGCCTTCCCCTCTACACACACACACATGCATGCACATAAACACACACAGCGTAAGGGCAAACTCTAAGCTTTCTAACCTAAACCCCGGGCTTCCACTCACCCTCTGACTCTGGAGCAAGTCACCTTCCCAGGCTCCGTTTTCTCTCGGAACAGGTGACCTGTTTCACAGGCACAATGAAGCTGGTCCAGGTATCATGGAAAGGCTCAGAGCTCTCAGGGAGGCACAGGCAATAGAAGCTAAAGACTGGTCACCCTCTCCTTGGTCAGTTCCTCAAGATCTAGGCAAAAACTTCAGGTGGTTTGGCAACCTTACAAATAGGCTTCTAAAGGCATTCTAAGTTTGACTTTGCACTGGCCTAGCACTTCTCCACCCAGTGGTTACTCCTCTCTGTCTGTAGGGTACTCGCCCCCTCCTGCCCCAGGTCATTCACACACACATTGCAGACACAGCAAGCAAGCAAGCAAGCAAGCAGGCAAGCAGCAGCGTAAGCAAGCAAGCAAGCAAGCAAGCAGGCAAGCAAGGCAAGCAAGCAAGCGCGTTGCAAGCAGGCAAGCAGCAGGCGCTGCTAGTGGCAAGCAGGCAAGGGCAGGCAGGCAAGCAAGCAGGCAAGCAAGCAAGCAAGCAAGCGCACACACACACATACACAACCACACCCAGTTCTGTTCCACCCACCCAAGACAACTAAGCCCAAAGTGGATGAAAAGGAATGGAAAGCACATTCCATTTATCTTAGTCCTGGACTAATTCAGTCTGATGTTTGAAAAAGGCATGGATTTGTGGACCTTCAGGTCACCTAAAAGTGATCTTGAACTTTTTTTCCAGCCTAGTTTCTTATTCTTTGCAATGAGAAGAGTAATAAAGCCCTACGTAATTCTGCATTATCAGAGGGCTCCAGGGAAATCAGGAGCTATGAAGGTTTATTGCTAAATGAAAGTCAGGGGTTACTCAGAAATAAAAACAGCCACACTTTCGTGCCTAGATCCCAGAGGTAGAGATGAACTCCGATTTAGGTCCATTCTGAACAGACCACATAACAGTTTGTCTGTCTCACAGAGCATGTTTGGTCAGACAATAAGTGAATTTCTCTGGGAAATCTAGCCTGCATTAGAAGAGGCAGTTTCCAGCCTCAGTCTCTGGCAGCTTCTCCCAGCCCATCTCTAGCTTCTCCTTTTCACTTAATTTCCACTTCCCTCCTCATTAGCACCTGCAGGGGGCAATAACCGGCCCTTGACTAGCAACTCTCCCCAGAGGTGTGGAGAGGAGGCTGACATTGCCCATTTCAGCACCACCTGGCCACCTGAGGATTAGGTGGGACATGTAGCAACTCCTGGCCACATGCACCAGGAGTTAACATATTATCTCAAGTATCCACAAATGGCCTTTTACAGGAAGGCATTCCAGTTCACTAGTTATGCACAGAGGTCCTCTTGTCTCCTGTGATAGTTCAAATTCTGCCACTTGCTGTTTAACATTGAGCAGGTTACTATCTGAGACCTTCTTTGGTCCTCCTTTTCCCTCTTTGTCAAAGGGAGGTGGTGACAGTATCCAATCACAGGGCATTGTGATTTACTGAGATAATGCATGTGAAGTGCCTTACCCAGCACAACTACCAAAGTGCAGTAATTGCTGGTGGTCATCAACCACCTCCTTATTGCTCAGGTCCAGTTAGAAATGAAGGTGCCCAGGCAGAGAGGGTCTTGGGCAGGGTAACAAAGTCATCTGTTACTAGGATGGACAGAGTATATGGAGGGAGGACAGGGAGATTACTCCTTCCTGCTGAAAGAGTCTGGGACTCCACAACCCGACTCCCAGCCAAGGGCTCTCTGGGACACAGTGCTAATTGGTTGGTTCTCTTAGATCTGGCTCCGGTTCATGGTTCATCATAGAATAGAGATGTCTAATCTTTTGGGGATCATTGATGCCTGATAAAAGCTAAAAATGCTCTCGCCAGAAAAAAACACGATCTCCTACTTATGCAATAAATATGATTTTGGGGTGGGTATGATAAAGGGATTCACAGACACCCATCCACGCACTTGGCTGCACAGACTTGACCATGCAGGCCCCAGGGATATCTCCACCTACCTTGAATTCTAAAGGAAATGGTTAGGCTTGTGCCCTTGGGTTTTCTTCACTTCAAACAGGGTACTGAAACCTAGTTGGGGTTTGGGGCTCTGGAGGAAAGAGTAGGCATGACATCAAGTGCCCACTCTACATGAGCATAAATTACAAGGGTGATTACCATTAACTGCTGCCCTCATGCCAAGTGTTCTATAAGCACTGTCTCCTCAAAGCCTCCCCACCTTTATCACCATTTTGCAGATGAGGAAACTGAAGGTCCACGGTGAAGGCAGTTAAACAGCGACAGACGCAGATACAAAGCCAATTTGGTTAGACTCCAACACCCATTTCACGCCATCCTGGGTGGCTTACAAATAAACCCAGGAGAAAAAGAGCAGGTTTAGGACAACCTTTCTCAGTCTCCCTCCAGGCAGGCTCTTCTAGCTGCTTTTTTAAAAAAACGAAGCCAAGTCACAACTCGGTGAATGTAACTTAATGCCACTGGGCTCCTAAAAATGGGTTACATGGTCAATTTTGTTATGTATATTTTACCATACACGAACAAATGAGGCAGAAAGAAAGCCAGTTCCCTATTTGACAAAAGAGGAAACGAGAGAAAAGAACTGCAGTGCCAGAGACACATGGGGAATTGGGAAGCAGAGCTCGAGGGACCTAAACCCAGTTTTCCTGACTTCTAGGCTGCCGAATCACCGCGAACCTTCTGGAACTCTACGGGAAGAGGAACTGGAACTGGAAAAGTGCATCCTGCTTTGCCCAGCCGCCCCCCCCACCCCCCGCAGCTTTCTGGCGGAGGAGACGAGCACTCCAGTAGTTTCAAATTGCCCCGCTCCCCGGGTGTCTCTAGTCTGGCTGGTCCTTGTATGACCCTTCCAGAGAGAGGGTCACCAGCCCTCTGACCCCGGACTGGGCAGGCCAAGGACCTAGGAGCCCCCACCCCCGACCACAGGGGCCGGCGGGTGGCCAGTCAGATCTGATTATCGGATGTGGATTGCGCCCCAGCCCCGCGGAGGGCCGTCTAGCCCCGGCGGGCGGCGGGAGGCGCGGGGAGGCGAGGATCCCCGCACACTCTAGGCGCCAGGATGTGGATTGCGCGCGGTAAGGGGACCCTGCGGAAAGGGCTCCCTCTGCTCAACACTTAATGCCCGCAGCGCCAGGTGCCCAGAACGCGTTGCCCAGTCCTCAAGGGCGAAACTCCCAGGTCACCACGGTCACTGACCCCCACCTCGCCCGTTCCAAATCCAGGCCCTGAACCCGTGTCACTCGGGACACTGACACCTCCCCAGCCTGGCCTTGAGGACCCAAGCCTACCTCAATTCTCGAACTTGGGGTGCCCCATCTCTAACTCAGATATCTGAACCCTAATCTCTGATGTTACGTATCCCGTTTTGAAGCCCTCTATGAGCCTGGGACACTCCCAAAGCCAGACCCGGGGACCCATTCACCCTCACTCACGAAAAGAAAAAAATTCGACGAGACAAAATAATTGTAGCAATACTAACGACCATTTTGAGCGAGATATTATCCGTTTGGAGACTAAAGGGCCAAAAGGCAGGCATCCAAGGTGAAGCAGCGCTGTGCCTGGTTTTATGCCAAGCGTTTTTTTGTGCCTGGCTACTTAACCCTTCCCACAGATTTATAACGAAGATATCATTTTCCCTATTCTACGGATGCACAAATTGAGGCGCCAGAGATTATGTAATTTAAGAAAACTGCACAGGTAAGAAGTGGCGCAATCCCACTTACGCTACCGCGCTCTACCCACTTTAAACCAAGACCCGGAACCCAGAAGTCTCTGTCCGCGACACACCCCAAGCTGCACAATGCACGCCACCCACCAACCTTGCGCCTGAGCCAATGCAGACGTCGAGACACCCCTAGACTCAGACCTCGACGCTCACTCCGAGCGCGCGGGTACCTCCTTAACCGCGGCGTCCCCAGCAGAGCCGCCGTCCTCGGCTAGCTTTAGCGCCCTCCCGGATTCCGGAGGTGGGACCCGACCCGAGGCGCCCCTGGGTGCTCCGTGGGGCGGGGCGGGGCGAGGCAGGGCAGCCTACCTTGTGCCTGTAGGCTGCGGATGATGTCTGCTCGGGGCGGGTCGCGGTAGAGGCTCAGCATAAACGCGAGAGGGGACGGCGAGGAGGCCTGCCCCCGCGTACGTATGGGCACAGGGGCCACCGTTGCGGCTCCCGCCTGTAGCAGGGCCCACCAGGCGTGCAGGAGGAGGATCGGCAGCCGGTGGGCGTGCATGGTGGGCTGGCCAGGCCTGGAAACGGCGCCTCCACCCTTATATCCTGGGCCTTTGTAGCCGCCCCGCCCCGCCCTGCCTTCCAGGGGGAAGTTTTAAGATCATATACACGCCCCCCACCCTGGGAGGGGGGTTGCCCCCAGAGAGACTCCCTGCTGGGGGCAGGTGAGACCTGAACCTAGTAGGGAAGAGACCTACAAAGCTTCCAGAGGAGCCTTAAGGTCCAGGAACCATCTAGTTTGCCGGGTCTGGGCACCCTGGCGCTCTAGGCACTACAGGCCTTGTTTCAGAGATAGAGCAGGCTTGTCGCCCATAAACTCCCAGGTCAGAATTTAGTCTCCCTTATGCTGCTTCACCTAGGATGCCTGCCCTTTCCTGGCTCTTTAGGCTCCAAATGGATATCTGGCTCAACAAGGAGCAGGCAGGGAATGGCAGTGGACCCCTGGGGCTCCCAGGCAGAACACTGCCTCACACTGGTCTGTGATGTTTCTGCCCAGGCTACAGGAGGGCCAGCCTCTGGGAAACTACTGGGTACTTCCGAGTTTCTGAAACAAAGAACCTGAGTTCCAGACAGCGACCCACGAGATTCTGCTTCAAATATTGAAGTGCTCTCCCGGGGAAGACAGAGCGCGGGAGCCACCAGGATGAAGGATGGATTTCTTCGGAAAACGTTTTCAGCTGAAGCTGGAACTAGGAGCATAGCTGACAGATGATCCTGGCCCCCACGCGTAGAGCGCCTGTGATAGCATCAGGCTCTTCTCTTCACAGGCACACATCGCCCCAGTGATTTCAGGAAAAAGGCGTTGCTGGTGATGTCCACGTCCTGTAGTCCCTGCCTGCCCTGGCATTTCCCCCAAGAGACCTGAGTTTCAGCTCAGGACCTCTTACTTCCAGGTCTCTGGGCCCTGCTTTCCTCACCATCCTATTAGTGCAAAGTCAGGTCAGGAATTACCTTTAATGAAATATAAAGCCCAGGCCCAAACTATTTTCCTCCACGTAGGAGGGCTCCTTCCCAGCCATCCATGTTCTTTCCTAGCTAACAAGCACATTAGCAGCTGGCTAGCATGTACTGAAAATTATGTGCCCCACACACCTTAGCTTCTTTCACAGGATACCTCAAGCCTCCAAGAACCAAAAGCTCAGCCTTGATCACGTGGAAAGAGGCCCAGCAGGCTCCAACCCTGTGTCTGGGTGGAAGCCAGTCTCACCAGCAGGAAGAGACCACACCTAGGAGAGACCTGTGTTGCAGACCTGTGTTGGTTGTGGGATCTGGACAATTTGTTTAGCCAGCCTAATGTTAGTTCCTTAAGGGTGAAAACTGTCTTGTTCAGCATGCTCTCCCTACATTATGGCTCATAGTTGGTACCCAAAGAATCTTAGCTAAGTGACAAAAATCAATGAATGGGACTCTGTCCAGACTTGCCTGAAGATAAGTATGACCAGGGGCATTTGTTAAACTATTGATTCTTGAGTCCCAATCTAGACCTTCAGAATTAGAATTTTGAGAGAGAGCTTGGTAATCTACATTTAACAAACACCCCAGTGATTCTTATCTGATAACTTTGAGAACCTGGATGGGCTGGGGTTCTAGTTGTGGTTTGGAAATCACCTCTCTGTGGTCAGTTTCCTCATTGTAAAACATGACTGGAGATACCTCCTTCCATGCAGATTAAATGAAACAAATACTAAAATTATTTGCAAGTTTGAAAACTGGTATATTTGTAAAGCTTATGCATTTGGATATTATTGTAGTTGTCATTTAACTTTCCCAGCCTGGGGTCCCAGCCTTCTGCTTCGGACTCCTCCCTGAAGACAGAAGGCGCCCTCACTCAGATTATAAATATATAAATAAAAAAGACAATGCTAGATTGTGGTGAGAGCTCTGGGAGCCCTTGGCAAGGATATGGGAACCACAAATGACAATACAGGGGAGGTACGTATAGCTAGATTGAAGTACAGGAGTTAACCTCCCCCAAATCCAGATCTCTCTAATCTCCATGTGTCCTAGAAGCACAGAGCAGTCTTATCCACCAAGATTGGGGAAGGAACAAAAAAAATGATATATCTACTTCCCATACTGGTCCAGAAGCTTCTTGAAATTAAGGATAAAGCTTTATTCATCCTGTCTCCCTTGTGCTGTGTGGCATTTCATAGATGCTCAGTAAATGTTTCACTTAAAATGAATGTTCCTAACAATGGTTGATATTTCTTGAGCACCTAATTCAATAGATGCTCTGCTGATCACTGTATTGATTTTATCATCATCCCCAGTTTAGAGATGAGAAAACAGAGGCTCGGAGGGAAATAGGAGACTTGCTCAAGACCACATATTTGCAAGTGGAAACAGCCAGTATGTGAAGGACAGGACAACTTGTTTACAAAACCCATGCTTTTAGCCCTTTAGCTTCTCCATAGATGAGAGGGTGAACATGTGCCTTGTACTAAGACTTTACAAAGCTCTCACATAACTGTTTTGCCTTTCCCAGGATCCAGGAGCTGCAGACAGAACTCATTTCTGATGTGTATTGGCCCAGAGCCGTGTGGTGGCCTGGAATTACTCTGATCAGCAAGAGCGACTCTGTCAAAGCCCATCCATCACAACTTTCTCCAGCTCCGGCACCCTGGAAGAACCCAAGCCTCTGTCACCTCCTCAGGACAGAAACTAACTTTGCGTTTTTTTAAGGGCATTTGTTCAAACAGGATCTGTTTTCTTCAAGAAGGACCAGAAGTGCCCTCTTCACAGGAAGGGAATGACATCTTCTCATTTCCCCTACCCCAGACAGACTGACCGATAGATTCGCTGACCTGAGAGATAACCTTTGAGGGTCATCCCAGCTGCCTGGAGGATGGGGGACAAAGTCCCTCAAAGTTCTCGAATGCTTTCCGTCAGGCTGTTCAGATCCTCTCTTGACATGAGCAATGTTGTATGGCACGGTTATGTGCTGGGGCTCTGAGATCAGGCTGCCAGGGGCAGAATCTGGAGCCTTCTCTATCACTACCTGGGCATATTAGACCAGTCTCTCACCATCTTGAAGCTTCTGCTTCCTCCACTGTGAAATGGAGATAAAAAATAGCATCTATTTGATAGGCATGCTGTAAATAGTAAGTGTGTAAAGCATGTAGTACATATAGCATTTGGCCATTTGTGTATTCATTCATTGAATAAATCTGCTTACCTAGTGAATCTATGGCAGGTTAACTCCAAGAGCTAGATTCTCAGGGAGTCAATGCAGAAAGTCATTTCAGTTCTGCACATATTTAATGAGCATTTCCTATATGCCAGTGTGACTCTGGCTAGCTTTACAAATACCTTAGCCTGTGCAATCCTATTCACCCCTAACTGAAGCTCTGAGAGGTATATAAGGCATTTCAGAGATGGGGAAATTAAAGTACAGAGGAATTAAACAGCGTAAGCTTTGTGAGGGTGGAGGGCATCTGCTTTACCATGCCCTCCAGTGCCTAGCACAGCTCCTTGCACACAGAAACTCAAGTATTTGTCAAGTGATTGAATGAACTCCATATTTCTGAAGCAGGTTCCCAGCATGTCTGTGCACTTCACATGCTCCATCTTTTGCATGCAGCCTCCTGGTGTTTCCACTTTATCCCCCTGGGAAACTACTCACCTATCAAGACATAGCTTCTCTTTACAAATGTATCATTAGCTCCTCAGCAATTTGGCAGAGCCCTCTTTTAAGTAAAGCATCGTAGAGCAGTTGTTCAAACTCTCTTCAGTGGCTGCCATCAGACTGTGAGCTCCCTAGAGAGAGGGACAATTCCTAACTTGTTCCTCTCTGAAGCCCCATCTCCTGGTTCATAACTGACCATTGCTTGCTGTCGTCTTCAGCTTAAATGAATGAATGCAATCCCAGAAATGATACGGTCAGTCTAAGCACAGGCTTCTGGCTTCCACCTTCAGCACTTGTCTGCCTATTATGTTACCCCACCCTGCTGGTCTTGGTGGCTGACACCCAGAGCTGAGAGGTACCTGCTAGGTGCCTCTGCTGGGCACAGGTGGTTCTCTGTGATCCGAAGACAGAGACCACGGCTCTGCCCCACAATTCCCATATACCCCAAATGCAGCCTCATGGAAACACTTATCCTTTCCCCAAAATTCAAAGCTGTTCTTCCTCTGCCCAGAATGGTTTTGACTCCTCTTTATTCACACAATCCAGCTCAAGGGTCTCCTCTTGCATGAAGCCTTCCTGACCTGGTCTCCCTGTCGCTTCTCGTCTCCGCATTCAGGCTCTGATCCCAGGCGTTCTTGTTGACAGACTGAGGTCCTGGAGCCCCTAGGAGTTTTCCACCAGCAAGCCTACTGCTCCACTCACTCTGTATTCTTCAGAGTGCTCAGTAAAGGGCCTGGCACAGTAAATGGAGGTTGCAAACCATGCCTGCGGCCAGCTTTGGCTGGTACAGTATTTTGTCTGTCCCCGACAATACTTTGAAGAGTTATTATTTAAGTTGCCAACACTGAAAATGCTTCAGATTTTGTATGAAATAGTTTTTTTTCCCCATTCGAGAAATGGAAGGATCTGGGTCCTCATTTCAACATGGCGAACATTCCCTAAAGCTGAATAGAAGCTGCTTCCTTTAGGCAGGTCTGTCCTCTAATGTGTGCAACAGTTCTAGCCACTCCTTAACTTATTGTTCCCATAAATACAAATGAGGTTGATCCTCCTGCTGTGTATTGGATGAATCAGTTTGGAAGCATAGACTGGCATGCGTTTGGATTGGGCCCGCCACACTGTCTTTCTCCACAGGGACTAAGCCATGGATTGTGGGTACCTGGCCCAGGCTGGATGAGATGGAAATAATCTATCATTTAATAAGTGCTTACCATAATGTGCTTGTATTACCTAATTAGCCCTCCCTTCAATCCTATGAAGTAGATTAGATATTTATTCCCATTTTACAGATGAGGAAACTGAGGCTCAGAAGGGTGAAGCAGCTTGGCTACAATGGAATACCTAGCAAGCTGTGGTGGACTGTCAGTCATTCTGACTATGGAACCCAGACTGGGTACTGCCATGTCCCGACATGGTCCTCGACTACCCCCCTGCACAGCGAGGCCTTTTCCCACCAGCCCAGCTACAGTGACCTCCTGCATTCCATCACATTACCATGCTCATTTACTCCATAGCACTTCCACAGCTGGAAATTAACTTGTTTTGTCTGGTGCTGTGGGTTTATTTTTTGGTCTGTTCCTCTCCCCCAGCACTGGGCTATGTGCCAGATTCCCTGTCTGTTTAGTTCAACACTAAGCCCCCTGTGCTTAGCACAGTTCTTGATACAAGTACTCAGTACATATTTTTTTTTTAAGTTTATTGGGGGTAACATTGGTTAATACAATTATATAATTTTCAGGTGTACATTATAATTTGACATCTTTATATTTCAGTACGTATTTGTTAAATGCACACATTTAACCCAGTCCCTGGACTGAAGGACACAGGGGAAGTACTTCTTGATCCATTGGCCACCAAAAGGACGTAAACTCCTCAGGTCACCAACTTTCTGTGGTTTCAAGTTCTTTCACTTTACTCTCCTGAGCACATGGTGGGATACATAGTAGGTGCTCAATAAATGCTCAGTACACCTGTTGTGGCATGCTGATGTCTTGACATTAGCAAGAGAATGCCTTCTTAGTGCTCTTGACTCCTTATGAATACAATTCATGTTGTTGGGCCTTCTATATACTTCGTGTATGCCAGATCCTTTCAGGAGCTGTGGTATCTGAGCAGGACTGGTCTCTCCCCTGGAGAGAGTGACTGGTCCAAGATGGTACAGTTGGTAGGGGCCAGGCCTGTCTGACTCTGAATCTCATGCTCCCTTCAGCTACCATGGCCAGACTGTCTTCCCCAGCTCCTCCTGGGTGGAGCCAGACCTGTGCTTCCCACAGGGTCAGGAGGTGAAGGCTCAGCCTGGCCTGGGAAACAAACAAAGAGACCACCAGGAGGATGCCCTGTCCTCCCACCCCACAAGTCTCTCAGAGATTCCCACAGCCCAGCCAGCCACCCCGTGCCCCACCTTCCACCTCCCCATTTTTCTCCACTGAAAGTCATTGGTGCTGAAGTAGAGCTGGCATTTGATGACCCAACTGAACCTGAGGCTTGGATAAGCCTCTATATGTGCATGTGTATATGTGTCGAGGGCTAGGAAAAGAATCAGAACTGAGAACATAGGGGAGGGCTTACTGTGGGAGTAGGAAGAGCTTAGGGAGTGCTTACTGCCTGCTGGGCACTGACTACGCTGAGATGTGTACTGTTAGCTCGGTGTCTCCCAAGATTGTTTGACCATAATAATCTCCTGGGATACTTATTACAAATAAAGGGAGTCCCAAAAGTCAAAGTGTACTTTTTAAGTGCTCTTAAAGTTTAATAACTTCAAAAGGATAAATGATAGATATGTACAAAACCATCCTTTGATAGTTTAATTATTTAAATTCCTTTTATACTTATTTCATTTTGTGAACTCTTTAATAATGCAATTTAAATTAAAAACTTTTTTTGTTTTAGTCAACATTTGCTATCTTCAAAAAAACATTAAATTTCTCAAAATTCAAAACGATCCCAAAGCCCATCGGTGGGTGATCAGATAAACAAATTGTGGTATATCCATACATTAGAATAATACTTGACAGTACTTAACTATTGATATATGCAATAGTGATGAATCTCAAAATAATGATACTGATTTAAAGAAGCCAGACAAAAGATAGTCTATACTGTATGATCCCATTTATAAAAATTCTAGAAAACGCAAACTAATATCTGCAGACAAGCAGATTAGTAGCAGAAAGCAGATTAGTGGTTGGGAGGAGAGAGGGGAGGGAGGAATTACAAAGGGGCACAAGGAAAGTTTGGGGGCTGATAAGTATACTAATTGTCTTGATTGTAATGATAGGTGTATATATATGTCAAAGCTTATAGAAATGCACGCTTTAAATATTTGCAGTTGTCATATGTCAGTTATAACTTATTGAAACTGTGAAAATGAATGTAAATATAATAAAATTATAAAAATATATAAAAATCATTCAAAATTCATAAAACTAAATAAGCATGAAAGAAATTTAGATAAACTTTGAGGTTCTTTGTAAGTTCGTAGCATTTATCTTTCTGAAACAGAAGTAAACTTAATAGAATGTACTTCTACTTAAGCTTAAAAGTACAGTAAGACCTTCAGGACTAAGACTCAGTGGGCCTGCAGTGGGACCCCAAAATCTCTGCCCTTCCCTGAACTCTTATTAGGTAAGATGGGAAACACAGCATCATCTCTTTCACTCTTTCCGTCTTTCTACAAATTTACAGGGTAGGTGTTTCTATTGGCTCCTTTTTACCGCTGAGGTGTCTGAGGCTCAGAGAGGCTGGGCGACTTGCCCAGGGTGATGCAGTTAGTTAACAGCAGTCTGACTCCAGAGCCTGTACCTGAGGTAACAAGCAGGGTGGGGGGCTTGTAACTCCAAACTCCCCAAGCCCTGTGCCCTGTTAGCCACTGACCACAGAGCCAGCAGGATCCTAGGCTGATGCACAACTCCCTCCACTCACATCAGAAAGCCCCAGACTTCAAAGGCTTTCTGAAGGGGAGATGCATATACCTGGCTGGGTATGGGGGAAGCCCAGGAAAGCTAAGATGATTAGCTAGAGACCCAGTGGGACAGGAAAAGTCTTCATGGAACAGATAATTCAATGGAAGTGGCTTGAATACATTCCTACTCACCCTTAGAGTCTTTTATTCTGTGGCTAAACAGAACATCTAGACACCTGGGAATTGAGGGCGAAGTGGGGGCCATGCCCAATGTGTGTCCATGACATAGGTGGTAAACATGTTGGAAGCCAGTTTTGCACCAGGCACAGTGCTGAGTACTTTGGACATATGCCTCATGCACAAGGAGCTCTTTTCGCGTTGTATTCTATAGGCATAATTATTCTGTTTTCCTGATGAGAAGAGTGAGGCTTGGGTTCCTTAAATACTTGCCCAGGGTCAAGTTAGTACCAAGCAGCTGGGCTGGAGTTGGAGCCTAGGTCTGTTTTGACTAAAATCATCATTCTCCACCCTGTTATTCAGAAGGGGACAAACAGCTAAGAAGACCCCAAGGTGTTCTGCTGGTCTTCATTCTGTGGGAGGCATCGGGTGCAGGAGGTAGCACTAGCACTGTGTCTATTTCCCCACTTATCACTCCCATATCTTTGGGAAACAGGGACCGGGCAATGCAATGCTGAGATAATGTCCCTACAATTTGAGATGTTATATATCCACAAGCCGCATCCCCACCCACCTCATCCCGTGGCTCTCATGTCCATCCCCCATACCCCAATCATTTTCCCACTAACCTTTGCTCCACTCACCCCCTGACAGCTGACACCCCCATCTGCTGTTTCAGAGCCAGAGGACCAAGATTATGAGGTCTGAGGGAGGCTACACACCCCAGCTCCAGTCTTGGCATCACTGCTGACTTGCCTCCCCACGGAGACCCTGACCCAATTCTCTTCCCAGCCTACTCCTAGCTCCCAGCACCCTTGCCCTCCCCACTCCCACTTCCTCCCTTAGCTACCCTTTTCTGTCCTCCCTGTGGACTGCACCCCTCAGAACCCTGTTCTTTTTTCCACTGGTAAGGTCTAAGATCCTTTTGTCTGCCTGTACCTGCTTCAGGTCCTGAGCTGCCAGAGCAGGGCTGGAGGGACTAATAACAGAGATTTAGAGTGGGAGCTCTGCTGGGGAATCCAGCCAAGGAAACTCCCCAGGGACAGAGAGGGAAAGGGTTAGCTAATGTTGGTTTAAATTAGTACCAGTTAGGCTTGTGGTTTGTGAGGAGATATGGGGAGAAGTGGGGCGGGAAGCCAGACTGAATTTCTCCAGCTCAGTCCACCCCTCTCTCAGGGCCTTTACATCCATGCTCCCTATCACCCACCTCCTCTTATGCTGCGAGCTTCCAGGGGGCAGAAGTCTCCGCTGGAGCCCTGCATTCAGTACCCCGTGTGCAATGGGTGCTAACGAATAAGGCTGAAAAGGATACTTTTCTTATCACAGAGCTCGCTTTCCCCAAGAAGGTTGGTCGTTGTCATCTGGAGGCGGTGGCAAAGGAAAGCAGCTCTGGACTTGGAGTCAAAGTCATGCCCTTCAGCGTGCAAGCCTACCTCTGGCTTTGCTTTCTCGTTTGTGGAGAAGGGTCTTAACGGAATGTGAGTGGGGTGGTGCCCAGTCCCTCCTGCCACGCCTGGCACTGCGCGGGCAAAGCCCAGGCGCCGGGGAGGCATGCGGAATGGTGGGACGACGTGGGCTGGGAGGTGAGCGCGCCTGGCCGCTCGATGAGGCTCGGGCAGAGGCCGGGGCGGAAGCACAGGCTCCCGCCCCCGTGGGAAAGCGGGCTGACGGCGACTCTGCCAACGAGCAGAGAGGTCTGTGGTGCGAGAGAACCGGAGGCCAGAGGCAGCGGTGAGTGTCTCCCCGCCCAGCAGGCGGGGGCGTCGTTGGGGGCTCCACTTCCCCAAACCCCAGCCTGAGCGCGCTGCGGGTCCCGGCGCGTCTGCCCCGCCCAGGACTTGGTGCCGCCTGGCGAGCATTTCCCAGGCCCTGCGAATCCCCGAAATAAGGACCCTCTGGGGTGAGCCACCCTTGGACAGGGTGCTCAGGGATCTGGGGGTCAATGGATGTGTCTGTCCTCGCACCTACCCCGTCCCTACTCTGGGCCTCTGTCCAATAGCCTAATTCTCTTGGTGCTGGTGGGGAGGGGTGGCATGTGCGGACTGTTAACTGTGGCGGTCTGGGGATTAAGTTATAGTTCAGAGCCATCTGCAGAGCCCCCTCTTGGTGCCAAGCTGGCTCTGCGGTGGGGACAGGAGAAGCGGGTGGGTCACACATACCACCATCATCTTTCTGTCCTCAACTGTGCTTCATATACCCAGGGCCCCTGAGCTCAGGGAGAACAGAAGTTCTTCTTCCTACTTCCCACACTCCCACCTCCCACCCCAGGGGAGCCCAGTTCATGATAGCCATTGCTGCGATCTGTCAGAGCTCATCCAGAGATGGACCAGTCATACACACTTTGCACAGTTATCTCACGTAATGCTCACGGTTCTATAGGGTGGGTACTGAGAGGTGATGTCACTTACTAGAAGTCATGGCAACCACAGATGGAGTTACTTTGAGGCTAATGAAGCATAAATTTCAGACTCTTCCAAGGCTCCCAGCTTAATTTGTATTTGTAGTTTTGTATTCTTTCCTTTAAAAGCCCTGTACTCCCAGCAGTATGAAGCTCAGGCCCCAAAACAAGTGATCTCTCCTGGGGACCTGGTCTGTCTGCCCCACTATGAAGGGCGGTGAAGGCCTAGCAGGGAGGGAAGGACATCCAGACCTCAGCACAATTCTTGGCTTCCAGAGACTCCAGACAGCCTGGCACACTGGCCCTTTGCCTGCTGTGGAAGGAGCGAGTTTGGGCAGATTCCTGGTATGACCTCAGCTCCTCTCTGGGGCTCAGTTTCCCCCATCAGAGGAAGGGGTAGTTATTACAGAAGTGACTGTAGAAACCAGGGTGAAATGAAAAGGAGCAGAAGAAAGAGGCCCTGGAAACCTGCTGGGTCCTGCGGGCCTGCCTATGTCTTCCATTCTTCCCCAGTGCCCCCTGCCCCCATCATTGCACACCACTGTGCCTTGATAACCCATCTTTACAGCCACCACCCCAATCTTATTTCAGCTGCCACCTCTGCTCCTCACAGCCAAGTTCTCCATTGTGCTGCTTCCCTGTACTCCCTGACTTTGTCACTCTTCACTGCCAAGAGCCCTCCCTTCACTGTGGAACCTGCCCCAGACTGGGTTACAGTTCTAGCCCTACCTGACCTCCCAGCAGCTTTTGACAAGGGTTGAATTCTATCTTACCTCCTTCCCTTTGGGCCGCCAAGCTTCCCTCCCACGCCCCTGGTAACTTCTGTTCAGTCCTTTGTCCTCTTAGCCTCCTCTTCCTCCCCTGCCCCACTCTTCTCTGATGGCTCTCTTCCTCTCTCACTACATGCTTCTCCTGGAAGGTCTTGCCATCCTGGGGCTTTAAAGTGGTGCCCTGCCTTTCTCTACCCCAGACCACTCCTCTGAGCCCAGATCCATGCTGCCCAACCCCCATGCATTTCCCTTGGGCTCCCTTATGAGCATCACGAGCTCCCCACTGTCCAAGACTGAGCTCTTTATGTGTTCCTCGCCCAGTGCTCCTACTCACTCAAGCTCCTTCTTTACCCAGTGACTCAATCAGACACCCTGATTCCTTCTTCCCCTCAACACCTCAACATCCAATCCAATACCCGCTGTTGATTCTGCTCCCAAAATTGTTCTCTACAACCATTTGTTCCTCTCTTGCCTGGACAACTGCAATGGCCTCCCTGCTGGTCTCCCTGCCCCCACCTCCTGCCCCCTACCCCCCAATCCACTCCTCAGTAGACTGACCCTGCAGCACTTCCCCATTAAAACCCTTTGGAGCCCCCCATTAGAGCCTCCTGTTGTCTTTAGGATCAAGTACAAGCTCCGGAAGCCCCAGCCTGTGTGCCTCATTGCTCCCCAGCTGCAGCAGCCTTCTCTTTGTTCCTGGAATTTGATGAGATTGTTCTCACCTCATGGCCTTTGTCCTTGCTGTCCCCTCTACCTGGAATGCCCTTTCTCCTACTCTGCCTGACAAACCCTTGTTCAGCCTTTGCTACTTCACTTAAATATGACCTCCTTGGAGAGGCCTTCCCCCATCATCCTCTCTCACACATCCTTAGAGCACCTTATATTTTTCCTTCAGAGCACTTATTATCAGCTGTAGTTAAGTCTTTACTTGTGGGGCTATTTGTTGATGTCTGCCTCTTCCACCAGACTGTAAGCGCCGTAAGGATTGTGGGGTTGACCGTGTGTGTGCTCTGCATCCCTGCACTTAGCACAGTGTGAACACCAGAGAAATAAATACCAGCTGTGAGGGAGAGGCCGGCTGCCGAGGCTGTCCTTCTACATCTGTCCAGCAGGTGGCACCCCAGGGCAGAATTTCATCCTTCAGATTCCAGGATCCCCAGTTGGAGATCCAAAGGGGAGGAACGTGAGTCAGGCTGCCTGCCCTCTGCCTCCCTGTCCCACAGAGCCCTCCAACACTTCTCTTGCTTCTTTGAAACTTGTGGCTGGGCATCATGGTTGTTTTTACCAGCGTCTCCTGCAAGGGCTAATGGCAACTTGAAGCCAGAGACGGGATCTAACCAGGTCCTTTTTCCTTGGTGCTCCATGCAGAGCTCAGAAAACTAAATAATTGTAAGAAAACAAAATAACTCCGTCTTGGGGATAGCCTGACCTCCTGGTGGTTAATTTCAAGGCTTTGGAGTCCTTCTTTACTAGGAGAGGGGAGCCTGGCAGATGCCCTGTCACCTTCCTGGCACTATTTTTCCTGCACTCAGTGCCATTTGCTTGGTAGGACAGGTTTTCACGGCCACGGGTGAGCAGGCCTGCAGGCGGGGACAGTGGCTGGCCTTGGCTGAGTTCTCTGTTTTTTTAGAAGGGGATGGTTTCATGCTAAGGCACAGGGCCTTTCGCTGCCCAGACATTCAGCTGGCTTGAGCAGCCCTCGCCACACCCAGAGCTCACCAAGTCTCCCTGCCCTGGGAACTGGGAGGCTGAGCCAGCCACTCGCTTCTGGGCGTTCCCCCAGCCCTGGGAACATGCCCCTTTTGCTCATTCCTCACACTTTACCAGAAAGGTCTGGCATGAGCCTTTCTCCTCTGCCCCACTGTGAATCCCTCAAGGTTGTGCCCAGCACATAGTATGCCTCTCTCGCATGTTTGCGGGGTGAATGAATAAACAAAAAGTGAATTCCATCTCACCACCTTCAGGAAAGTAAAGTTGCAAGAAATAACTGACCTGATGGCGAGATGGCCTGTTTGTCTCACAGATATTTATTTGGTATCTACTATATGCCAGCCATTGCTCTAGGCGGAGCCAAGATTTGAACCCGTATAGACCCGTTCCTACTTTCATGGAGCTGACATCCTAGTAGGAGGAGAAAGACAATAAACAAACAAGCACAAAGAGCAAGGAAAATATCAGATAATGATGGCAGCTGTGCCGAGGCTTATAACAGGATGACGTAATAGCAAGACAATGAGTGGCTGCTTCAGGCAAGGGGCGGCAGGGAAGGCTTCTCCAAAGAGGTGACATTTGAGAAAAGATCTACGTGGAAGGAAGGAAGATCTGGAGGAAGAGCATTCTAGGAAGAGGGACCAGCAAGTGCAAAGACCTTAAGGAGGGACCACACCTGGCTAGTTCGAGAAACTGAAAGAAGTCAGGTTGGAACTTAGCGGTGAAGGGGATGCTGAAAATAATACCTACGGTAAAGTGCACTCATCTTAAAGTCACAACTTGATGAATTTTCATTGATGTATATATCAGAGTACCCTCTACCCAGATCAAGATACAGAACATTTCTAACACTCCAGAAGGTTCCCTCAGGCCTCTCCCAGTTGGCGTCGCCCTGCACCCAGATCTCAGTCATCATAGGCTAGTTTGCCCTGTCCTGGGACTCTATCTAAACAATGGAACCTTACGCTACGTTCTGATTTCTGTCTGGCTTCTTTTGCCCATCAAGTGATAGTCTTCCATGATGTTGCGTATATCGGTGGTTCATTTATTTTGATTGCTGAGAAGTGTCCCACTATGAGACCACACCACAACTTGCTTATCCATTCTTTTCTGATGGACATTTGGGTTGTTTCCAAGTTTTTGGCTGTTCTGAATAGTGCCACTAGAAACAGTCTCGTTGGTGGCCTGCCCCACAAAGTATATATGCACTTTTAGATATGTTATATATGCTAGTTCTATCCTTTCATTTTATAGGTGGGGAAACAGGCCCAGAGAAGGGAATAGACTTACCCTCTGGTTACCTAGGCCATCAGTGGGTGAGGGGGAATGACATTGTGCTAGGCAGAGGAGAGAAAGAATATTTTTTGAACACCTACCACATTTCAGACCCTCCATAGGTATTATGTCATTTGCTGTAGTCTTCAAAAGAATCCCGCCAATTAGATATTGTTATGCCCATATTATAGATGAGGAGCCTAGTCTAAGAAACGTCTTTATGGAGGTGGAGTCAGGACTCAGACAGGCCTGTCTGATTCTGAAGCCTGACCCCCTCCATGACATGCTGTCACCCAGGAAGGGGGTGGCGTGAAGGCTCCATGTGCCAGGGCTGCAAAGTGCAAAACCTGTGAGGAAATGAGATGCTTGAGCTTCTCACACCAGGCAGGATGGGAAGCAGCAGGGAAAAACAGCCTAGATCATTCTGTTTTGAACCCCTGCCAGCCCCTAAAAGGCCTGTGTTTCTCTTCTGAGGGCAGCTCAGGGTTGGGTCAGCTCACTGGGCCTGAAGCCCCGGCTTCGTGGTTAACTAGATATATGACCCTCGGCCAGACATTGCCTCTCTGTGCCTATCATACCTGCTAGCTCAGACCTTCTGAGTTGGGGTTGGAACTGGGGGTCTCCTGGTCTTCAATGGCTTGACAGGTACCTTTTGCTTTAAGGCTGCTGCGAAGAAGTCAGGAGGGAAGAGGTGGCTTTGGGATTTCCAGGAATTCCTCATTGAGCTGTGTGGGGTCTCTACCTCTCACACAGTGGTCTTGCTACTTAGAGCCGGACCTTGGTCCACTTGGAACTTCCTGGGGAGGCCTTTTTGTGTGGGAGAGGGCAATTATTTTCTCCTTACTGTGGGTTATCTTTTTTTTTTTTTAATTGCGGTTAAATATATGTAACATAAAATTGGCCATTGTAACCACTTTTAATTATACAGTAAGTGACATTAAGCACATTCATACTTTTGTGCAGCCATCACCACCATCCATCTCTAGCACTTCTTCATCTTCTCCAAATGAAAGTCCATACCCAAGAAACACTAACTTGCAGAGGCTTTCCTAATAGTAGTTTGGGGAAGGGTGGTGGGAGGCAGCTCTGAGCTACCTGCGGGAAGCTGTGAGAGGAAGTGAGAGAATGTGGAACAAACCGGTGAGAAAAGGCAGGAATTTACGAGAGAAACCAGGGCCCCTGAGCAGGACACTTAGCATGCTCACCTCCAAAACCCTATGGGGCTTTCCTGATCCCCTGACGGGGCAGTTTATATCCTTCCTGCTGCCCCCGCCCCACCCTGGCCTCTCAGTGGGCATTTTTACCGCTTCACTGCCTCCTGCCTGCAGCAGCTTCTGCACCCTCTTCAGAGATCTGAGGTGGAGTGGTGCTGGCTGGGAGGTGGGTAGGGGTGCCAAGAGATGTGTCTACAGGTTTCTAAATGTCAAATATCAGCTAGGTGTGAAGTCAGAGCCTGGAGACCAGCTTCCTGGGGGGTAGGTGGGATGCTGAGTGTGAGAGAAAGCAGGGCTTCATTCTCTTCTTGACCCTCTTGGGAAAGAAGCCCCCAGGCTGTCTGGGGGCAGAATAACAGTTGAGGCCTTTTTGGTCCTGGAGGTTCCCACAGGCATATGGAAGTCCTGGGGGAGTTGCACTGGAGAAGAAGTCTGAGGGTGGGGTATGAGATGGCATTTCTCAAATATTTGAGAGGAAGGTGTACATACATGCATGTGCCCTGGTGGTCCCATGGCTGGGGGAACAGGCCCAGCTGGGGGCTGAGGAGAGTGACTGGGAAGTGGGCATTAGGTTCGTCCTAATGCCCAGCACAGTTCTGCAGGGAAGTCTCCCTGGGGAGTGAGCTCCCTAGAGGGTCAAAGTCAGGCAGCAGGTTCGTGGTTGAACACAAGGGCTTGGGAATCAGGGAGTTCCTGGGGGACACTGGGCAAGTTCCTCAACTTCTCTGTGCCTCAGGTTCTTCTTCTGTAAAATGAGGACAGTAACAGAATATGCTTTTCGAAAGTGAGGAATGAGATCATGGGTATGAAGTCTAGCGCAGTACCTAGCACTTAGAATGCACCCCATAAAGGACAGGAGTACTGTGGAGTATGTTCTTGGATGAGATGGGGAGTTGGGTGAAATCCCACCAAGAGCCCTTCAGCCCTGATGTTCCATGGAAGAAGAACCACGGGGCTCATTCCGACAGTGCCCCAGAGTGGTCTAAAGTTCGTTACCTGCCACCAAATGAGCGCTTTGTTCACCTACCCATCACAGGTGGGGTCTAGGGAGAGCATTTCATGTTTATGTGCAAGGCAGGAATTACTTACCCATTTTACGGATGATGAGACTCCGACCCAAAGAGGTAAGCCAGGAACTAGATAAGGGCTGGGATCTCTGGAAGCCTGGCCAAGGGCCCTGTCCACACAACGCGTCTGCTGAAGAACCTTATCAAGCCTGGCGCCTTGGCTTCCCGCTCAGTTAGAGGGGTTGCCTAGCTATCTTGCCAGGAAAAGAGTGGTGGAAGGGGTACCGGGCAATGTTTTTAAGAAAGCTTCCTTTCTCCAGGGCCAAGTGTGGAGCCCCTTCTCTGCCTTTGCCCCAAGAGGAGCCCCTGCTGGATACAGACAGCACAGCAGAGTTTGGCATCAGAAGGGCCATCCCTGTGTGAGTGACATCACCATTCTGAGCCTCAGTGCTTTGGGAGGTAGCAGGGGCAGCTACTTCTTAGGTTGGCCAATAATAGCAAACACGATAATTTGGAGAGAGCTCTTTGTAACCCCAAAAGCACTTTACAGACCTTGGCTTCAAGCTCAGTATATAGTAGGTTCTCAGGACTTGAATTTCTTCCTTGTTTCCTCTGCCCAAGACCACCTCTTATAGTGGAAGCAGCTGCCCTGCAGTGGTGGAGGGTTGGCCTGGCCAATTATACGAGCATTTGTTAAGCTTCTAATATACGCCATGTGTGGGGCTGGAACACAGAGATCAACAGTGAACATTGCTCTGATATCTGAGAGCTCATTGCCTAGTGACCAGAGGGAACAGGCAAGCCAATGGGTCATGCCAAGAGTGGCAGCCTTGAGGGTCGCTGCTCTGAGCAACTTTCCAGAGAACTTGCTATAGGATGCAGTGAGCTGAGTGCTGCCCCCAGCTGCTGTACCTTCAGGATCCACTGCTGCCGTCACAGAGGCCACCATCTCCCTGGGCTGCTCCTGGCCAGTGGCTGAGCCCAGAGAGGACACTGGAGCCAGACCCCATTTACGAGATGCAAGATTCCTCCAATGGGCAGTTTTGCTGGGATCTCCCCGTCGGCGTGGCTGAGATGTTCTCAGCACCATGCTGGAGCTCTTCGTCCCAACCCTCCTTCTTTCCCTCATCCTTTTGCAGGTGTCAAACCTGCAACATGGTGTGAAGGCTCACCCCATCACTCCTGCCCCCTCGCCCCTTGTCTTTCACAGGCATTTTCCTTAATAAACCTCTTGCACTGCCAAGTTTGCCGTGGTATCTGCTGTCCAGGATCGAACTGACACAAAGTGTAAAGTGGCACCTACACTGACCAAGGGGCACTCGGTTATTCCCAGCAGAGCTTTGCTAACCACACTTTGGGGGCATGCCAGAGGGAACAGTAGATGTCTCACTTGGTTGCTGGAGCACAGGAGCAGCCAAGTGCTGTGGGTAGAGAAAGGCGGGCTTTGAAGTCAGGTTGCCCAGTGTGACTCCAGCTCTGTCCCTTACCAGCTGTGCGCCCTGGGGCAGGCTAGTTCATCAACTTGAGTATCAGTTTCCTCATCTTCTAAAGGAGGACGAGCTGACCCCTGCCGCACGGGGCATCTGTGAGGCTCCAATGAGTTAATGCACGTGAACCGAGGCACAGACTAAATGCTCAGGGTCTCCTTCCCTGGAGGAGGAAGACTGTACTGGGAGGGGGCAAGATACCATCTCTGAATCCACAGCCTCTAGCCCCAGAAAGCACCCTGGATTTGGGGGCTGTATATGCTTCTCTGAGCCTTGGCCAGCACACTCTTAAGAGGAGTTAGCATCACCTGGTCCCCTGCCAGCTGCAGTTGGGAATAGTGCATCCTGTGCTGGTGGGCGGGGGCAGGGCAGAATCTTGGTACAAGGATAGACAGAGGGCTAAGAGTTGGGCTGTCCCATTGCATCCGGAACTGGACCTAGCAGTCATTTGGTCCAGTGAGTCCCAGACACTTGACTGTTGCCTTAGAACCACCTAGGGGGCTTTCCCAGGCTCCAGCTCCAGAGCTTTTGGCCTAGGAGGGTTGGAGTAGAGCCTGGGAATCTGCAGTCGAACTCCTCCAACTGGGGATTCAAATGCACGCACACTCAGGCCAGGAAACAACTTTCCAGTTTTGGCTCGAGGTTTATGCCTGACTGCCAGGACAGTGAATGCCTGCCTCAGATGGCCTGGGCGGTGTTTGTGTGGGGTGCCTGGAGGGGCCTTCCAAGCCCGCAGAGTTTTAGTGGCCTCCAGTTTTTGTGAATGTGCATTATGTGAATGTGTTATTATGCTTCTGAGCTTGTTTTGGAGAGGAACAGACTCTAATGAGCTGGGCTCTTTCCCTGTGTCTTTGAGCTGCCTTTGCCCACTGTCTAGATGCCTCTGAGACAGCAAAGGGAGAGTGGGGTGGTGTCGATCCCTTCTGGGAAGCCTAGCTCTAGGCCATTAAGACAAAGAAGAACATGGGTCAGCTAGTGAGTTCTTCGTCTCTGGCAACAATCAAGCAGAAGCAGACATCACCATTTCTAGGGGATTTTGTGCAGGAAATCCTTCCAGGCCTGGCAAGGTACACTGACTGGCCTCTCAGACTTTGTTTTTTAAACTGCATTTATCATGTTCCTTATATTCTAATGCTGGTAGAGATGAAATGGTGTGATGTCTGGGGGTTGCTTTAAAACACTCCAGCAAGAAAAATCAAAAGAAAAAAAAAAGATAAATGAAGCAAGTGTGGCAAAATCTTGATAACTGTCATATTTGGATGATGCATTTATAGAATCGATTATACTATTCTCTACTCTTGTGCATATGTATAATGTTCAAAATAAAAATGAAAAAATGACTTAATTATTAGAATATATCATAGATGCACAGGGTAAAAAAAAATCCAGCCACACAAAAGGATAGTGAGTGGAAGGCAAGTCGTCTTCCCTTCCCGGCCTCAGTTCCCCTCCAAGGGCCAAGCCCTCCTCTCAGCATCTTCCGTGGCCTTCCAGAGATGAACCATGCATGTATAAGCCTATGAGTTAAATTTCATTGTTTATTATTTAAAAATAAGTAACATGTCCGCGAACAAAATTCAAATGTGAAAGAAGGTATAGAGTGAAGCTTCCCTTTCACCAGAGCCCCAGCCACCCAGTTCCCTGGAGGCAACTAAAGTTACTGGTTTCTTTCTTACTTGTCCTTCAGAGACATTCAATGTAGTGTGTGTGAGTGTGTGTGTGTGTGTGTGTGTGTGTGTGTGTGTGTGTGAAATATATAGCTACACCCTTTTTATAGTTCCTAAAGTGCTCGAATATTAGAGACTCTGTCTTGTAATTTCCTCTCGTACCTCTCTCTTTTTAATCTTCCCTCCTTCCCTCCTTCTTTCCTCAGCTACGGAGGTAAGTAAATAATTTTCCTGAATCCATAACACATCATCGTCATCAATATATGTGAGGCCTTTCTCTCGTGTTGTTCTCTTTGTTTTATTTTCCCTTCATTTCAGTCTTTTTTTCTCATAGCCACTATGGTAGTGTGTCCGATAAATGTGTTTACATAATGTGCATATCCTCATTTAAAAAACTATGGTATTTTTCTGTGTATAGTGTTGTTACTTTACATTGACGGTATTGTATGGCTAATCTAGCTCTATTACTTTTACCCCAGGATACTGTATGTTCATGCTCTGTCCACATTTCTGTGAGTGCCCCTGGGTTGTTGGGAAATCCTGTTGGACAGGATTCTATGGCTGGAATCCGGGCGACTTATCCATTCCCGTAGAGACAACTGGACAACGCTGCCCTTCCTGGCCTTGTCCATGTCCATGTCTGGACTTTGCTCCCAGGGCTAGAGATCATTTTCCATCAGCTCACATACATCTGCCTCTAGCTGCTTGGTATTTCTAGTTTCTGCGTGTTCCGTAGCTTATCTGGCCAATTATCTCTCTGTTGACAGACCTTTCGGTTGTTTCCAGTTGAAAAGGGGTTCCAGCCCTGATTCCAGCATGTGTGTGGATCCTCACACCAAGAAGCAACTCTCAGATGTCAGCAGAGTGTCTGATAATTCAATTCCATTTCAACACTACCTACCCAGAGATAGAATCAGATTCCACAGGTAAAGGGCTCAGTTCTTCAAGATTGTCCTGTCCTCCACTTCAGATGCCAGTCACAAGCCCAGGTTGTTACCTGTGCTTCTGACCAACTGGCTACAAATCAGGGGCTCCTACAAATCACCCCCTTTTCAGTTTCAGTTAATTTGCTAGAACTGCTCACAGAACTCAGGAAAACCCATCTACTCACTAGATTATTGATGTATATATGAATCAACAGCCAGACAAAGAGATACACAGGGAAAGGTCCGGAATTAAGGAATTTCTGTACCTGGGGAGCTTGGGGCCCAGCACAGTAGGAGCCGCCTAGTCCGCCAATGTGGCAGATCTCTGAAAAAGGGACCAGAAGAGCTGTCTTTTCTGAGGGTTTTCCTGGAGGCTTCATTACTTACGTAGTCATGATTGGCTATGGATTCAACCTCCAGCCCCTTTCCCGTCTCTGGAACCCAGCGGGTGGGGCTGAAGTTCCAACTCAAACCACTTGATCGGGCTCCTATTGGCAACCAGCCCCAACCCTTGGGTAGGGTCCAAAGTCACCTCATTAACATAACAAGGGACACCATTCTTGCTCACTTAGGAAATTCCTAGGGATCTGGAATCCCTGAGCCAAGAACTGTGGATAAAGACCAAATATAACTGGTAAATCACAATATTGTGCCAGTCTCTCACTGGCAAACTATGAATACCCTTGTATGGCTGTCAATTTTGTTGTGCCTGTGCAAGCACATCTCTATGCAAATTCTTAGAATTGGAATTGCTAGGGCCAAGAGTCTGTTGCATTTGTCCCTTGGATAGATACCTTCAAATACTGCCAGAGTGTCCCTTTCCTACCCTCATTGAAGCATCTTCTAGCACCAAGGTTCCTTTAGGTTCAGGAAGGATGAGTGATCTGACTGGGATAACGTGGCCAGTGAGGGTTGACATCGAGACTAGAACTCAGGAGGCTGAGCCTGGGCCAGTGTTTCCAAGGCACTTGGCTGGCTTCCGTGTGTTCTAAGCTTCATGGAGTCTGGGACCTTCCCTGTAAGACTGGGGGGCCTCGGCCTCTCCTGGAATAGTTCTGGTAATCAAGCACTCCCTCCTGCCTTCTGGTCCAGTGAAGGGTCAACCCAGGAGCTCTGTTCTTGGGGATCGGGAGCTTGCCACTGAAGGCCCTGGGGAGCTGCTGTGTCAGGCTTCTGTAGCTTCCTTGACCCTTGCCCTGCCCCCACCCCTTCTGCAGCATCTTCATAAATGGCTCTGTCAGAGTGAGACATCCTTGGGAACCTGAGTGGTGTTGCTTGGAGACAACTGGGCAACAGATCTGGGTTATTTAAAGGAGAGAGAGGGTGGGAGGGAAGGGGTGACAGCTTGTTTATTCAGGGATGGATGGTCTCCCTGCTGCAGGGTTTGGCAGACCCCCTCTCGGTGCCTCCCATCCCCCACCTCATTCTCAGTGTCCAGGGCCTGGGATTCTGCAGTGAGACTCAGCAGAAGGCCACTTGGAGCTCCTTTCTGATAGCAGTGGGGGCAGGAAATTCTTCGCCTGTTCTAGGGAGGCACTGTACAAGTGCTGGCTAGGGGAGGGAGGGCTGGGAAGAGGGGAGGGCAGAGAGACGACACCTCAGAGCAGATCTACTGATGATGACGGTAGCCATAACTACTATTATGTATTATTGAGCATCCTCTCAGACAGCTATTTGTTAGGGGCTTTACATTTATTGGTTCATTTTATCTCAAAACCCTGTCAAGGTGGGTATGACTATCCCCATTTTAAGATATGGAAACAGAGGCTCAGAGAGGCTCAGAGACTTGTTTGCGGTCACACAGCTAATAAGTGGCAGAACTGAATTAAAACTCAGGTCTGTTTGATACCAGAGCTGGAATGAATCCCTTACATTGCTAGAGTTAGCAGGGCCCTCGCAGGATATCCACTTTCACTATGAGCTGACCTGGAAGGTCCCGCTGAGTGCCCCCAACCCACTCCCCCAGCACCCTGGTTCTTTCCCATCCCCCAGGAAACACATTGCTCTGAAATGGTCAGTTCACTTGTTTGTCTGCCTTCCCACGGGTCTGTAAGTGCTTAGGGCAGGGCGGGGTCTTACTCATCTCTTTGCCCTAAGCCAAGAGTCAAGCACAGAGTAGCTTCTTTAAGAATGTTGTTGCACAGAACTCCGACGCTTAAGCAGCTTTCCCTGAGACAGGAGTCCTCTCTCCCTGACAGCCCTGAAGGGACAGGAAGACGGTGTCCTGCCCCTGAGTCTCCTCTGCTCCAGCTGCACAGACCCAGACCCCTCAGCATTTCCCTGTGCCTGGGCTTCAGAGCTCTACCTTCATGCTGTCTGGCTGTGGGATTCAGCACCTATGTTTCTGGACAGGCGTGGTCTCATCAGTGAGGAGTCTACCGAGGTGAGCTGGGTGGCAAAGGCAGCTGGGTGTGGAGGCATGCAGTACCTGTGTCTGTGTGGTCTGGGACACCCCACCAAAAGGAGGCTAATTCCTCAGTGCCTGGGCTTTTAGAGAGAGAGGACAGCTCACTCACTAACGAGGCTAAATTGTGGGGTAAAGTGGGAGTAGGGAGTTGGGGCAGAACTGGGAGGAATAAGCCAGGAGAACTGTGCACAGGGACAAGTTAATACATGAATAGGTCCTGAGCTTGTGTTGTAGTCAGCATTGTCCCCTCACCCTCCTCTGAACTCCAGTGCAATCTTACGCTTTGTGGAACTTATCACAGCCTGCCTTCAAATCACAGTTATCCATTTAATAACGAAGACAGTAAAAACCACTCTGTGCCAGGGTGGAGCTGCATACTTTGAATTCACCGCATGTAAGCCCCACAGCCACCTGCTCTGGTAGGTGTCATTGTTGCCCTTTTAGAGGTGAGTTACCTGAGGCTCAGAGATCTTCATTTGTAAAGTAGCCCCACCAGTACACTATTCTATATCATTCTATTGTTTTACCTTCTTCATATCACGAATTACTCAGAATGATCTTGCTTCTGCTTTTACTTGTTTTTTTTTGTATCCCTCACCTCCATTGTACTAAAATATCAGCCCAAGAAGGCAAGACCTTGTCTGCCTCACTCACTGTTCAGGGCCTAGAACAGGGCTTGGTTAATGTTCGTTGACTGACTAACTGACTGAATGAATGAACTATTTGTTGAATGAATGAGCCAGGATTCCTTCTCCCTTTTATCTTTTTTTTCTATTGGAGTGCTCTCTCTTTAGTACTTGAGGAATGTTCTGGAGACAGAATCATTCTCCTCTCACATGTCCTGGGCGCTCTTGAGTCAGGCACTGAGTGGTGCTTGGGACAGGAGGGGTGGTCCCCCTGCCCTCGGAGACCTCATTGTTCTGTGCAGCATGAAATTGGAGGTCACAAGTAAAATCAATTTTGAGCTCTATGATCAGCAAAAACAGAAAGAAATAGGATAGGTTAGGTTAGAAAGTATCGGAATGCATCGCACACAGTAAGGCTAAGCATTTTTTGTTCTCTTTGTGGCTGGTGATCCAATATAAAACGTTTCTCTTACTTTGATTTTCAGTCAAAAAGTTTGAACCTAGTGTGTGAATTTGGGAGGTGGGATCCTTGGACCTAGACCCAAAAGAAGGTACAACCAATAAAATGAATAATCCTGCTTTTAATTATTATGGCAATTATTGAACATGTTTTCTGTGCCAGGCAGTGTGCTCAGGTCCCAGGGCCCTGCACAGAGATGAGGGGAGAGGAGTCCAGAGCAGGCAGAGATCCTGTGAGCAGGGTAGACTGCCTGGAAGAGGTGGAACCTGAACTCAGCCTCGAAGAACCCCTCTGCCCTGGTAGGTTCAGAGCTGGGTCAGAGTGCAAGCTCAGGTAGCAATAATACTAACAATAACAATAGCTACATAAGTGAGCTCTGGCTGAGTGCCAGGCACCCCTTTAATCCTCCAGACATTCTGGGGAGGCAGGAACTGCTCTTCACATTATTTTATAAATGAAAAAAAATCAATACCTGGAGAATTGTGGTGACTTTAGGGGAAGAATCACATAGCAGTAAAGTTGCTGAGGCTAGACCCAGGGTCCACCCAGTTCTACCCTGCTCAAAGCCTATGTCATTAACCCTGAACTGCACACAGAAGGGGCCCAAATAAATGAGGGGTGCTGGGTTCTAGACATGGGGTAGTGGGCCTGGAAGGGCCGACAGCCACAGCAGGACCCTGAGGCAGCCAGGGCAGACAGAGACAGGTTTGTGTTGGGACTCAGGTAGCAGACATGGATACGTGAGGCTCAGAGACTGGCTGGCTTAGGGGGAAGACTACCCATCCTGGAGGGCCTACATGCGCCCAATTCTTGGCAATAATGTGGCCATGGGGAACAAGGTCAGGTCAGTTCCTTGACCTGACACTGTCCATTCCTTGGGCCCAGCGTCCTCCAGCCTGGCAGGCTTGATGGTGAGCAAGGAGCAGAAAAGAGCGGTAGGGCCTGTTTCTCTTCTCTTGTCAAGTTTCATCATTGCTGATTTGAACCCAGCTCCTCTGCCTTCCGGTGTGTCATTTGTGCCTGTCAGGAATTAATTCTTGGCTTGAGTGTTCCCATGAAGAACTTGGAGATTCCCACAGCTTATATTTCTTTGCAGGGAATGAACTTGGGAGTTCCCTCCCGAGAGCACCAGCACATTGCTTGCTTGAGCAGAGGGGGCTGTGGACCGGCACAGGCCATTCTTATGGAAGTATGAATAACGGGGTTATTCACTATTCTTTGCAGCAGCAGGTTGCCTGGTTTTGGACTGTGGTAGGTTGGTTAGTATGTGTGCTGCACATACTCACATACACACACATGCTCACTTGTATATTCACACTCACACATATTGGACACTTGCAAAAACATGCACACACTTATTCACATCTCTGCAAGCATGAGTTCACACATGAGCAACATAAGCATATATGTTACACATGTGTGCACACACAAGCACATGTTTGTACATGGAGCCCTGGCATTTTTCAACAATAAGTTGGTATCTTGGGTGCCTGTGCTTGTGGGATGTGAGTGGTGGTTGTGCTGGTTAGGGTGCTGGCTGAGTGGGTGTAGGTTCTGTTCTGGGACCATTGATCCTTTGTCAGGAAACTTTGGGCTTCTGCTCTGAGCTTCTAGTCCTCTCAGAGAGCTTCTGTAGTAGTTTGGGTGGAGACAGTTGTTCCAACTGCTTCTTTCCTTCTGCCTGGGGCTGGAGAGAATGCCTTCTCTTGGGTATGTCTAGAGTTGCTCTGTGTCCCTTCCTTCTTCTCTCTCTGAATATTCAGCCCCGCCCCCTCCCAGCCCCAGGGTGGGGCAAATCTGGTCCAGAAGGCTTTCTTTTTGTTGTGGGCATGCCCCGCCCCGTGGCCAGTAGGCAGCCTGGGACTCAGGGCTTACTTCTCTGAGCAGTACTTGGCAGAACCTCAGGGGCTAGGGCTGGGCTGATGAGGCTGGACACCGTGGGCTGGATGCAGTCTGTGGCTTGTCCCTGAGACACCTCCAAGCCCCCAGCCCTCTAATTCTGAAGTATACCAGCCGAAATCCAAGGCTGTCTGTTGGAGGCAGAAGGGCTGTAATTGCTGGCTCTCCTGGGAACATCTCTGCCCTGGGCTTTTCTGCTTGATTCGACAAGAACATCTACTGTTGTATGATGCATAGCAGATATAAATGAATGAATGATGGTGTACTAGGTGTTGTGTTGGGGACCAGAGGCAGATCAGAGATGGAATTTTGCCATCCAGGAGCTCAGTGTAGAGACAGACAGTCATGTAATCCAGAATCTGCTGGACAGTGAGTAGTGTGTGCTTGTATATATGTGTGCATATATGTGCATGCATGTATGTTTGCATGTTTGTGTACGTGTGTGTGTGTGTGTGTGCACACGCTAGTGCACATGTGCACCCTTACCTTAGTCCTGGCCACAAGGGAGCATTATCCTGGAATGTGGCATCCTCAGGATGGTGGGTCATTAGTTGGGGGTGGGATAGGTTATGGAGCTGTGGTTAGAGGAGGAAGGGAATGGTGCCCAAGGATGGAGCCTGTGATGTAGCACACACTTATGCCTGGGCATCACACGCACCCCCACTTCCTGGCTCCTCAATACCTCTTTGAAGGAGGACAGGCCATCTTATGGATGAGGAACTTGGGGATCAAAGAGCTTATGTCACTTCTCCCAGACCACACAGCCAGTAAACTGTGAGCCAATGTGAGTCTAGCTTAATGGCTAGACTCTGAAGGTCAGATTTGCTTCCCAAGGCCACTCCTGGACTTTCTTTGCTCTTCTCCTCACACACCTTGGGTGGGGCAGGAGGAGGCTGGAGCTGAGGGCACGTCTTCCTGGGCCTCAGCTTTCTTATCCACTAAAAGAGGAATAATAAAAGTACTTATCTCATGAAATCATCCAGGCGAAACACTAGAGACATGGTAAGAGCACCCCAAACGACAGCCATGTCTATTTGTTCTTAGGGCTTGGGGGTGGGGGTTGCCAGGCCTGTGTGCCCCTCTCCTAGCCCAGCTATCTTTGGCCCGACTGAGGGGAGGCCTGAGCTGCCTTAATCATGGGAGACCCGGGCTCCCACTCCCGCTCCAGCCCTGAAAGTGGGGCGAGGCAGGTAGTGACAGGTGAGGAATAAGGATTTCCCGAGTGAGGAGCTCAGCAAAGAAGTGAGTCACCTACCGCAACAAATGTGGACCCACGTGGGTGCCCACAGGGGCGTGCAAACCGTGGGCGGGCGTGGACTGTGGGGGCGTCGGTGTGGGCTTGGCTGGGCTGCCCCGCAGTGTTAGACCCGAGAGGCGCGGGAGGCTGGGGTAGGCTCCTTTGGGGGTCCGGGATTGTGTCACAGACGGGAGCCAAAGGGGTGAGGACAGAGGGACCCCCACTCTTTCCGAAGTTTTTCCCCTGCTCTTTCCTTTTCGCCTTCGGGGGCCGAGGAGCGCGTTTCTCTAGGTGTTCAGGTTTGAGAGAAATCCACGATCGTGCAGACAGTCTGATTTTTAAGGGCTCGACTGTTGATACCTGGGGTGGCCGAGGCCCAGAGAAGGCAATCGCTTAGCTCAGGTTGCACAGCGCTATGAGGCTTTTTCTGGTTCCCCAGTGTTCGACGTGGTCTCGCCGAGGCTTGGCCTGGCTTTAAAAGGCGGAGGGGCGAGGGACGTCCAGGTCCGCCCTTCTCCTGGGGAGCTGGAGTCTGGGAGTGGGTGTGGCGCCGAGAGCATTTGCTTCTTTCTCCAGCCAGGGAGGCTGGATGTACGGTTTGGGCATCTTCCAGAACGAACCGAACTAATGACAAGGGAAGAGGAACTGGCTTCCCAAGCAGTATCCCCCGCCCCAAAGTTTTCCTCCGGGTGTAGGGTGGGTGGGCGGAAGGAGGAAGCGGGTCAGGGGAAGGTGGGGCCAGCAGTTCTCTCCTAGCCCCGGAGTCGCGGTTCAGAATGCGTGTTTGGATGCGGCATGGGTGAGTGTGTCTTTAAATCCGAGCCCCCCGCCCTCTTGGCGGCTGGGGCGGGGGCTCAGGCTGCGGGGCGGTGGCGGGAGCCGTGATTGGCGGTCCGGCCGGGCCCGCCCCTCGGCATTGGGGGCGCGGGTCCCCGAGCGGCGTGCTGGGCTTGGGTACGCAGCTCCGTAGCCCGCGAGCGCGGGCTCCTGCGCTGGTTGCCTTGCTTCGTCGCGCCCGGCCTGCTCGCCTCCAGAGCCGCCGCTGCCCACGGATGGGCTGGGGAAGTTGGGAGGAGCGAGCCGGAGCCCGCGCTGGGCGAGTCCCGCCGCAGCCTGAATCAGCGCCCGCAGTCTGGGTGCAGCGTGCCGACTGCAGGAGCGCGGATGCTCCCTGGAGCCACGGGCTGGCAGGTACCGATGCGTCCAGACCCGGGACTGGCGAAAGGGAAGTGCAGATCCGGGAGTCCTCTGCCCCTCTTCCCCACCCCACAGCCCTTCGCCCAGCCGGGGCCGCTCCGACCACCCACTCCCTATCCTCGCGAGCGCACAGGGAGAGAAGTTCTGGGCCTCCACTCAAACCCTCACGGGATAGGTGTCTGGGAGAGACGCGGGACATCACGTATTAAACAGTGAGGAGTTATTGGGTCGTTTGTTTGTCGCGCTCCGGGCTACCCTCTTACGCTGAGGTAGACATGGGCTGGCGGCCCCTGATGCGGGCTTCCTGTGCAGTTGCGGGGAGGGAAGCTGTCTTATGATCCACATTTGGGGTCTCCCTGGGCTCAACTTTAGGAGGCTTGAGGCCCATGGAAGCGGTAGAGTCCAGAGGCCCCAGCGGGCACAAGCTTTGATTCTGGGCCCCTCTGGCCTGCTCCCTCTGTAGGCCTGGGTTTCCCTGGAGAGCCCCCTTTTTATCTTAGGAGGTTTTTCCTGAAGGAGCAGTCACCTGTCAGAGAGCAGAGTGTATTCTGTGGGAGACCTGCTGCACCGGGCTGGATAAAGTGGCCAGGATGGTTGGAACATGCTCTTATATCTTGGGGAGTCAGAGATGGAAGAAAGCCGAGCTTCTGGGATTCTTTACATTCCCAGCCAGAGGTCCAGGCACCAACTGCTTGGCTTTTATGCAGAGCAACCAGACCCAATAACCAAGCGCCTCTTAAATGCAAGGCACTGGGCTCTGCCTGGGAGGATGGCTGTGGTGAAAGGCGCTGGAGGGTTCTGTCTTCTGGTGGCTCAGCCCCACGGGGGGAAGACACTCAGAAAGTTTGCTGATACAGGGTTTCCAAACCAGTCCAGGCTAGTAATAATAGTGGAAATGCCAAGAGGCTACCCATGATTAATTGCTAAACAAGTGACGTAGGTTACGATGTGGGGAGAGGGGCTGGGACCCAGCTTTCATGCAATTATGCAAATATGTTTAAAATGTTCTGGCTCCATACCTATCCTTCCTGATTACCCTGCTCTTAATGAAGACCTCTCACCACCTCCAGGGACAGGGAACAGCAGGAGAGCTCACGAAATTTTCCTGCATCTATGTGCCCCCAGCCCCACTCTAGGGTGTTTTTTTCCTTCCTGCTGGTAGATTTCTGAAGAAACCCATTAGGTTTCTGGGGACAGGCTGAGCACAGGACTCTTCCAGCTGCCCTGGGGCCTCTGAGGTTTGGGGTCTAGATCCAACTTTAAAGGAGGCCAGCAGGGAGGAAGTCCTCACTTCCTTTCTGAAGGACTTCTTTGGCTGGGGGCTGAGGATGAGGTTGGGAAGCTGAAGGTCCTGAACCAGACAGTGTTTCCTGTGAGTGCAGACAGGCATCCTCTAGTTCTCTGGCCATCGATGGTGAAGTTGGGTGTTGGAAGTGGGTGGGCTGGGCAGGGCTGGTTTGAGGTGGGTGGTACCTGGGGCAGTACTGACTTCACCCCTGAGGTTCTGCTGTGTCTGGGGCTCTGCCTCCTCCTCCATCATGCCTGACAGGTTTCTGCTTTTCTGGAACACTTTGTGGAGGTGGCAATGTGCTTGTGCCCGTAGCCTTGGGCGGCTCTTCTGGGAGTGGGAGTTGCTGAGCTCACCCCGAAGCCCTTGGCTAGCACTGTGAGCACTTGGGTGAACATACCCACCCACCTCCAAACAGGTGGCACACACAGGGTCAACCGGGCACAGGTGGGGGATGCTGGTATGGGCAGAGACATGGGTAGAGACATGTGCGAACTCGGGTTTACAGTGCATGAGCAGAGATGGCGGAACTGAATAGGGACATGATGAAGACAGACAAAAAGACAGTGGAGGTAGGCAAGATGTGTGCAGGGGCGGACGACATGAACACAGAAATGTGGCCCATACATGGGCCGCAGACACCATACAGGCAGATCTACACCTTCATGGGGATTTGAACCTCCCCTTGTGGGAGCCAGATGTAAATGGGCCGACGTATGGCCTACAGACTTGGATGTGAGCTGGCATTCACCAGCTCAAGACATGGAAATGGCTTGAGTACCTGGGCAGATATGGAGTTGGCTGTGGGCTCCCCAGGGACACATATATCTGCTGAGTCACCTGACAGTTGAGGCCACGACATGGACAGAGGTGGGTACCACGATGTAGTCTGAGGCGTGCGCCGCTCAGTTATCCCAGTGACTCTGTGTGGCAGCACTGCCCGGAAGTGGTTCTGTTTGGGGTGATGGTACAGGTGCTCTGTGGTGTGGCTTTATTTCTAGACTGCCCACGTTGGGGTTTGAAGACCCTAAGGGGCTCAGAATTCTGTTTCGCCTTGAGAGTCATTTGACCTTCCCAGTCTCTAAGCTCCAGCAGGGGCTCCTTGAACCTTTGTCTCATCTTCCCTGAGTCTCCAGAAGTTTCCTGAAGCAAGACCATGTGACTTCTGTAAGAGAGGAATCTGGCTGGGGACTCTTTCTGAGCCCAAGCCTGACGGTCTCTGGGAGGGAAGGGACCATCCGTTTGGGGAGAGAAAGAGTAGCCATGTTGTGGGGTCTTTGATGAGACCATTGTTCTCTGGTGTGGACTGCTTCTCCCCCAAACTCTGGGCTTGGGCAGGGAAGGGGTCATCTGTCCTCTGCCCAACCTGGAGACTGGGAGCCAGCCCGGAGTCTAGATATGGCTTGACACTAAATCACTATATGACCCCGGGCAAATTTTTTAATGTCTTAACCAACTCACTTAAAATGAAACTCCTCTTCCTTAAAATAGAGCCAGTAACCCCTAACCCTTGGGGGTGTTATGAGGGTTAAATGGCAGATAATCTGTGGAAAGCATGTGGCCTAGGGTTTGGTACAGAGTGAGCACTCTTTCAGTGGAGCTTTGATCACGAGCCTGTCACCAGGGCGCCACAGAGTTGCTCCAGCAGCCAGGTGCCTGGTCCTGGGAAGGCTGGGCAGGCAGGCACCTCTCATTTAAAAGCTGTGGAGTGTTTTGTTCACACTCCTGCCCACCAGCCACTCCTTAGCCCTGTGAGACCTCCATGCAGGGTCAGGAAATGGGAGGCAGGGCATATGGAAGCTTGGGCCTGCCGCCTGCTGGGCCTCTGGGAGGGGAGCCAGTGGTTTGCTAAGAATAGCCCCAAATCATGGCTCTGCCTCCCAGTGGGCAGCCATGTACCTCCCTGCTCTGGGGCCAAGGCACTTGCAGATGGGCCTTTTAAATTTCCTGTAACTGGCACTCCGAAGGGGATAGGTCCGGGAGCAGCAGGCTCAGTCTGGGAGAAGGTGCTGCTCTTCCTGGGCCTTTGGCTGGTACCTGGGGAAAGAGAAACTTCCTCTTCCACTCAGAGTTTGTCTTGACGACTACTCTCCCCCGCTTAATCTTCCTAGCCCCCCAAAGGATTAGCAGTGATTAAGAATACTGGCTCTGGAACCACATCATTAGAGTCTCAATTTCAGCTCTTCCCCTCACTAGCTGTGTGCCCCTGGGAAACTCACTTAACCTCTCTGTGCCTGATTTCCCTGTGTAACTGGGTTAATGATAGCAACTCCCGTACAAGAATGTCTCAAGGATGAAAGGAGGTAGTGTGTGGAGAGCCCTTGTGGTATCATGTGGCTCAAAGTAAGTGCTCAGCAAACATGAGATGCTGCCGTTGCTACCATTCTCTCAGCAGAGGGAGAGACCTGGGAGGCCAGAGAGGCCAGGGTGCTTGACCAGTCCCTCATGGTGGGAAGACGCCAGGAAGCTTTTGATTCAGGGGTTCAGTATGAGGTGCAGGGGACCAGAGGTGAGTGAAACCCGGCTTCTGCCACGTGAGAGAGGCAAATACGTACATTATACCAAACCCTACTGGTACATTCTGGAGGGAGAGAATGGCTTACCTGAAGGTGGCGTGACACTTCAGGTGAGCTTTGAAGGATGGCCAAGAGTTTGCAAGGGTGAGCGAAGTCTTCCCAAGCAGAAAGAGTAGCCTGTACCAAGATGTGACAGCTTGGTGTATTTAGGGGACATGAGCAGGTACGTGGATCTGGGGAAGAGTCCCACCCTCTGTACTCCTGGCTTGTTAGGAAAGACCCAGCCTCTGGAGCCCTTCATTTTCAAGCTGGGGCTCCAGACTGCTTCCGCCCCAGGATCAGTTATTTGTCTATTTTTGTTGTTAATTAAGACACCCATGGGTTAATAGATCCTCCTTCCCTTCCTTTCAATGAACTGAAGCCTCTGAAAACTCCTAAACCTCTACTAAGGAGTGAATGTATAATAGTGGAATTTCTGGACCTCAGAAATTGTTTTATATATTTCCTATACCTGATATGTGGACTGGCTTTAGCTACGAGGGGTCCCCCCATTTGGGATGGGGTGCCCTATGAGAGAGACATGGGTCATCTGTGGTTACCTACCTGCCCATGGCAGGCAGTAGGGAGCATCTGGGAACTGGGAGTGCCGCCGATGACCTTGCTGGCTCCCAGGGAGCTAGGGCTTTCAGAAATTCCAGGAGAAGGGAGGGTGTGGTGCTCGGAGGGCTGTGGGTCCACTGCTGGGCTTCCCGCCCTCGCCCATGAGAAATGGCCCCATTGCCCAGAGGCTGGGTACCCTCAGATGACCTTGGATTTTGCTAGCCTTTGCAGCCTGCTGAGCCTCAGGGCCTGCCTGTCTGCAGGTTTGTGGCCTCTGTCCCCGCCCTCCCCAGAGTGGAGGACAGGGACACTTGGGTGTTTTGAAGATTCTGTTTTGAAGATTCTGTTTAGAAAGCACAGAGGGAATTTCTCCTCCCCATTTCCTTTTCCTGGAATTGTAGACCCCATGAAAAAGTTAACCCCTCTCCTGCTGGTCACAGAGTGGCTGGTGGACATGTCCCCTTTGACTACTGGTGGTTACTGAGTCCTTCCTACTGGGGCCCCTGAGGTTGGTGCTGACCTCTTAACTCTCCGGTGGCAGCCCTCCGTCAGAGCCCCAGGGCCCTGTTGGCAGGGCCTAGAAGATCTCCGTTCTGGACCTGGGACCTCTCCCTACCTGCATCCTTGCCTGGTGATGCTTTATCTTTAGTTTGACCACCTTCTTAATGGGTGCTCCTCCCTGCACCCAACATAGCCCTTTCTGTTGATGGAGCTCATGGACTTTGGGAATTCTGTACAGGTGCTGCTTTGCTGGCTCACTCCAAGGCCTGTTAGGAAGCTCTGGTTTCCAAATGCCCCAGAGAGAAGGGCCCTCTGTAGAGACCGGGCCCCAGAATTGCAGAGCCCTTGGGGGAGGTACAGGGCAGTTCTGTCCACTGGGGTCTGAACCAGGCTGAGGCACAAGTAGGCGAGCCCTGGGCTGGCGTTGAGTGCTTCCTTTGAGCCCAGTTTTCTCATCTGCCAAATTGGTGTAATAATTTTTTTCCTTGTCTTTAAAAATTTTTAAAAATCAAGGGGACATCCACTTGACATAAAATTAACCATTTTCTAGTGCACAATTCAGTGGCATCGAGTACATTCACAACGTTGTGTGACCACTGCCTCTGTCAGTTTCCAGAACGTTTTCTTTACCCTAGAGGGAAACCCGAACCCATTAAGTAGTTACTCCCCATTCCCTCCTCTACCTTACTTTTAAAAAAAAGTTTTAGTGAGATACATACCAAAAATTCTAAGTGTACAGCTGGATGAGTGTTGGTAAATGTCATGTACTTACAGCCACCACCTCAAGTCTGAGAACACTTCTATCACCTCAGGCGCCACTCCCACCCCTGGTCCCAGACCCATTTATGTCCTTTCTGTGGTTTTGTTTCTTCTGGATTTGCACATAAATGGACTCATATTTCACTTACATATGGCTTCTTTACTCAACATGATTTCTTGAGATGTGTCCATGTTGCTGCATATTTCAGCAGTGAAAAGTCCCTTTTCATTGCTGAGTAGTATTCCCGTGTGTGGAGGGAGCACAGCTTATTTATCAAGTTCCCAGATGATGGACATCCACTCTGCTATCGAAAATGTTTTCAATTAAAAAACAGTATAAGGCAGTTATCTTTATGAAAGATTCAAGTAGTAGCTTCATAGAGAGTAAAATGGAAAAAGTCCCCATTCTCCTCCCGTACTACCTCTCTCTTCTCTTAGGTAACACTGTTGGCATTTGCTGAGTATCCTTTCGTCTTTTTTTTTCTCGTGCCTCTATATGACTTTGTGTACTTTCTGCTTTGGGCACATAAATGGGATCACATTTGGTCCATGGCTCTGGGACCAGCTTTTTCACTTAGCCATTGGTCCTGGGAACTGCCACTGGAGTGCTGAGCACATTCTGGGAACCATCCCTCTGAGCTGAGGGCTGGGAGATGGGGTGTGTCCACTTTTCCCTGGCTCCGAGCTATTGCTCAGCGAAGCTTTAGGAAGACAGAAGGTTTTCTAGAGGTGGTCAGTTCAGAGCAGATCACTGGAGGAGGAAGGCTTTGGAATAAAAGGGATCAGTCTGTCCTAGGGGCAGATGAGCTGACGTGCATTCTCACCCAGCTGCTAGCAGCAGGGGCTTCCTCTTCCTGTCTCTGTGAAGTATCTCTGGAAGGAATAGGCCCAAGGAGGGGGGCCATTCGTTAGGTTGACAAAAGATGGACCCTTGAGGACTCCCTTCTTGGTGCAGTGGAGCTGCCCCTTGCAGAGGCAGACTCTTCTAGGTGGCTGCTTGGGGTCTCACTGATAGGACCCTGTCTTGAAGGGCAGGCTTTGCCCAGTGCGTGTGGGTGGAGGGTGAGGATGTCTCCAGCCTCCTAAGGAAGTGGCTGTCTCTGCTCAGATTTGCATTCTCCTGGCTCTACCTTGATCCTAGCTAGTTGGGTCATGAATCTGTGTTCCTGAGGTCTGAATCTGTATTGTCATACTCCTTTCCCTGTACTACCATCGATGTAGAAATGATTCACAATCTCTGCATACTAACTAACATTGGTCGTTTTCATCATCTTTAAGTTTTTTTCTGGTTTAGTAATTCAAAATCTTGTCATACCGCTGTTGTATGAAGTGAGTTCCAGGAGACAGGAATCCTTTGTACGGTGTTCCAGGAAAGCCACCTGCTCACCCCGGATGGGCTTCTCTGCTGAGTTAGGGTATACTTAGACTCCTTCTGGAGCACTTGGGGATGGTTAAGGGGAGGGAGAGGAGGCTGGACCTGGGAGGGAAGCTATCAATAGGTAGAGTTGTTGATTTCCCTGTGATTTCTCTAGCTTAGTTAGTGCTGTTCAAACTTGGGTAACATGTCGACCCTCCCCCTTTTAAAAATAGCTTTATTGAGCTATAATGCAACATAAGATCCACCTTCTTAACAAATGCTGTACAATTCACCCATTTAAAGCATACAATTCAGTAGCTTTTAGCATATTCACAGAGTTGTGCATCTATCATTGCAGTCTAATTTTATAACGTTTTTATCAACTGCAAAAGATTCCCACTCCCAGCCCACTAATCCACTTTCTGTCTCTATAGATTTGCTTCTTCTGGACATTTCATATAAATGGAATCATACCGTATGTTTGATTCCAGTGGGGATTTTTTTTTTTTTTGGACTTCCTTTTAAAGGAAGAAAAAGCTTCATTTATTCATTTATTTTAGGTTTTCTTATTGAAATATAACCTAAAGGTGTACAAATGTTAAACTAGATAAAATGCCTTAGTCTTATATAGTTTTTATATAACTTTAAAACAAACATGAAATACTAATAAAACCAGAAAGCCAACCCATTTCAAATGAATCATGTTAATTTATTGTAAAGATGTAAATAGCAACTAAATTGCCAATGTTTGGTTGATAGTAGCAAGCTGTGCCCTTTGGCCTCTTCTGTTTCCCCGTCTCTGTCACTTGAGCCTACTGTACAGAGTGACATCAATATTATTGGGCTGGTTGGATAGTTTTGGGGGTAATTCTGATTATTCACATTTGAGCCCAAACTCCCACTGAATAATCCCAAAGTGTCTGTTTTAGAAGTATATCATCTGATACCTGGAAAACTGGCTTGTTCAATTGAAGATAAGTCTTGAAAATGGCATTATTAGAATCTGTATATAGTGGCTCTTAAACCCACTTCTTGTGTGAATCAGGAATTTGGCATGAACAGATATGGACTTTGCTCAATTCACACAGATACTCTCAATGTGAACATGGTCCCAACTGCTACGAGCCTGGGCCTTGGAGTTGGGTACAGCCGGTTTGCATGGGCTGTGGGGTGGCTCCATTCTCTACCCTCTTCGATTTGAACCACAGCCTTTGTGCTGTGTTCGGATGATGTCATTTGGCCTTCAGGGTGAAGGGATTGGATTGTAAACACAAGAGTAGACTTGAGCTCCAAACTGCATGGCAGTGCATCATTCAGATGACCTAGGGTTTGTTCTCATCACTTTTTTAAAAAAATTGAAGTGGAATTCACATAACATAAATTTAACTATTTTAAAGTGTTCAATTCAGTGGTATTCAGTACATTCACAATATTGGGTAAACAACCATCACCTCTATCTAATTCCAAAACATTAAAATTTTTTATTTTTTTTATAAGAATACTTAACATGGGATCCACCGTCTTAACAATTTTTAAGTGTGCAATAGATGATTGTTGACTAGGGACAATGTTTTTCAGCAGATCTCTAGAACTTATTCTTCTTGCTTAACTGAAACTTTACGTTTGTTGATTAGTAACTTCCCATTACCCCTTCTCTCAGCTTCTGGCAGCCACTACTCCCACTTTTAGTCTGCATGAATTTGACTGTTTTAGATTCCTCATATAAATGCAATATTGCAGTATTTGTCTTATTGACTGTTTTAGATTCCTTATATAAATGCAATATTGCAGTATTTGTGACCAGCTTATTTCACTTAGCATAATGTCCTCAAGATTCATCCATGTTGTAGCATATCACATTATTTCTTTCTTTCATAAGATGGAATAATATTCCATTGTGTGTGTGTGTATACCCACACACATTTTCTTTCTCCATCATCAGTGGGCATTATAGGGTTGCCTCCACCTCTTGGCCGTTGTGAATAGGGCTGCAGCAAACATGGGTGTGCTAATACCTTCTTGAGAGCCTGGCTTCAATTCTTTTGGATTATACCCTGAAGTATGATCGTTGGATCATATGGTAATTCTAGTTTAAATTTTTTGAGGAATCTCTGTTTTCTATAATGGCTGCACTATTTTACAGTCTTGCCAATAGCGTGTAAGGGTTCCAGTTTCTCTACATCGTTGCCTTTTTATTTTTATTTTTACGATAATAGCTGTGACAGGCAGGAGGTAATATCACTTTGTAGTTTTGATTTGCATTTCCTTGGTTAGTGATGTTGAACCTAGAAAATATTTTCACTACCTCAGAAGGAAACCCTGTATCCATTTAGGTGTCACTCCCGACACCCCCCCCATCCCCACCCCCACGTTTCCCAGCTCCTATTAACCACTGATCTGCATTCTCTGGATTTACCTGTTCTGGATATTTCATATAAAAGGAATTATGCAATACGTGACTTTTTGTGTCTGGCTTCTTTTTCTCGGAATAATGTTATCAAGTTCATCTATCTACATTGTGGCATGTGGCAGTGCTTCATTCCTTTTTATAGCTGAATAATAATCTGTTGTGTGGATATGTACTACATTTTGTGTATCTGTTTATCAATTGATGGAAATTTGGATTGTTTCTACCCTTTGGTTATTGTGAATAGTGCTGCTGTGAATGTGAGCGTGCAAGTATTTATTTGGATCCTTTTTTTCAATTCTCTCCGGTATGTACCTAGGAATGGAATTGCTGGGTCATATGGTAATCTTATGTTTAACTTTTCAGTTTGTTATTCTTCAGTTAGATAGTGACGATGGTTGCATGACATTGCAGATATACTTAATGCCACTGAATTGTATACTTTCAAAGGCCGAATTTTATGGTATGTGAATTAAATCCCAATTAATAATAATAATAAAAGAGCTCATGGATCCCAAAGCAGGTATCCATGGAGTCTATATTAAGTCATATTCTCAGTTCTGGAAAACTCAGAGCTCTGTATTCCCTTTTGGGATCTGGCAGAATTCCTGGGTGAAGGGGACGCTGGGACCCAGCTCCATGATCTTGTTTGGGGTGGTAGGTGGGAGCTATAGGAACCAAATGGGCCAGCTGGCTGCCTTTCCCACCTACCTGCTTAGCTCATTCTGGTCCTTTCTGGCTTCTAAATGAGAGGTACTCATTGTAGATCTCAGTTCCCTCAGCTACCCCACCTGTGAAGTGGGCCTGTGAGCAGCCAACCTTGGCTGTGGCCCAGGCTCTGTGGTCAGCGGAGCCTGTAGCGGGTCAAACGTGATACACTGCCGTCCCCTCTGGATCCACTTTTCTCTCTCTGTTTCATATTGTTTTCCACAGTGACCCACACAGGCCTCAGGACCGGCTCCCCGTCTTTGCAGGTCTCCAGGGCCTGCTGCTTCCTTCTGAGATCGCGGCTGGTGCAGAGACCATGGCTTTCCTGTCTGTCCATTCAGTCCTCGTGACGCACTTGCTTCCTGCTCAGTCTGTTCCTTCTCAGTCAGTGGCAACTCTTCTAGTTGTGCAGGCCAAACACCTAAGTTGTCCATGGTTCTTGTTTCTCTCTCACGCCTCAGAAATGACATGCCAGCAAGTCGTTTGGCTTCACCTTCAGAGTGAGTGGATCTAGGATGAGCCCCTTTTCCTTACCTTCTCTGCACTGCTGGCCTAGGCCTCCACATCACTTGTACTAGGGTAGTAGACTCCTAACAGGTCTGTTGGCTTCGGCTCTCATTCCCTGACAGACTCTTCTAACACAGAAGCCAAGGTGACATTATACAAGTCAGATCAAGGCACTTTTCTCTGCCACAAGCCCCCCAGTGGCTCCTCATTTATTCGCAGCATCCTTACCATGGCCTCTAGGACACCCTCATCTAATGCCAGTCCCCTTACTTACTTTGTTTCACACAAATAGGTTGCCTTATGGCTCCTTCAACACACTGGCATTGCTCCGCCTCATGGTCTTTGTACAGGCTGTCCCCTTGACCTCGATGCTTTTATTCCAGAGAGCCACATAGCTTGCCATGTCACTTCCTTCAGGTCTTTACTCATATACGAGGCCTCCTTTGGAAACTCTGTCTAAAATGTCATGCCTCATCTCCATAATAACCCTCTTCTTATCACTTATCACCTCCTGATACACTCTATGTTTGACTAATTTATATAGTTTATTGCCGCGCCTCCAGCTAGGATGTACGAGGCAGGAATTTTTATTCTGTATTGTCAGCTCCTAGAACAATGCCTCACACATAATAGGTGCCCCAGAAACATTTGTGGAATGATTGCATGAAGAAGAATGAATTAGCTCATTTTATAGTTGAGGATACTGAATCTCAGAAAGGTTGCCTTGAACCTAGCCTCTTGACTCCCAGCCCAGTGCTCTTTTGCTGAGCTATATTTTCACCTCCTTCTTCTATATCTAGGACTGCCATGCTAAACCTGTGGGTTTGAGCCTCCAGAGCTCCTCTTGGGGAGTTCCCCTCATTAGGCTGGTGATTATGGAATTGGCAGTTACCTCCTGGCATTTGTACAGAACTAATGGTAAGAGCTTGCACCCATTTGTTAAGTGCTTACTCTATGCTAGATACAGGGCTCAATAGGTTAGATGGATTTATTTCTTATTTAAACCTCACAGCATCCTGAGGAGGAGGAACTGTCATTTCCCCCACTCTACAGACAAGGAAGTGGAGAGATTTCATATGAGCAAAATGAAAAAGATTGATTACTTCTCGAATCAGTGAGAATGTGGGCAAACTGGCCCTCTTAAGCTATTATGATTTCTGTGTGAAACGTTACAACCTTTTGGAAAAGTAACTTGGCAATGTCTACTCTAGCAGCGGTCCCCAACCCCCAGGCTGTAGACCAATACTGGTCTATAGAGTGTTAGGAACCGGGCTGCACTGCAGAAGGTGAGCGGCGGACCAGCAAGCGAAGCTTCATCTGTATTTGCAGCCGCTCCCCAGCGCTAGCATCACCACATCAGGTCCACCTCAGATCATCAGGCATTAGATTCTCATAGGAGCACCGGTCCCTGGTGCCATAAAGGCTGGGGACTGCTGTACTATAGTTTTTAAAAGGCGCATACCTTTTTAGCTGAGAGCCTGGCTTCAGTTAGTCCACATTTTGGTAGCCTGTCCAAAGAAGTAAAACTATTAGCATGTAAGGCCACGTGCACAAGGATTTCGGGATTTGGGGGCAGTGCACTGGAGACCACACCATCTCCTTTTAGTGCCATGTTCTTCCCCACGTAGGGCATTTGCATGTTCTGTTCCCTCTGCTTTTTCACATGGCCAAAACCTTCTTGTTCTTTGCTATCAGCATAGGCCTTCTGTGATTATCATATCTAAAATAGATCCTTTTCCTACTTTCCTCATTTTTTTATCGTCTCAGCTCCTTGTAGCCCACATTACAATGTACACAATGTATTACTATTGTATTTCTTGTTGACTCTTCTACCTCTCTTTTTCTCCGTCTTGTTGGGATGCCTGTTCCATGAAGGGCCAGTACTATGCCTGTCTGGTTGACATGGTTGATACTTAGTAGCTATTTATTGAAGGAGTAATGATATAATAAAATGACATGGCACCATTAAATAGAGTTGGAGTTATATGTATCAACTGGGAAGGGTGTTTATATTTTCTCCTTAAGGGAAAAAAGCCTGTTGTAGAAGCAGGCTTAAGAGGTGAGCTTGGACGGGGATGGGAGGGGAATAAACTTTTTCTTTATACATCTTTGACTTGTGACAGCAAGTACAGATTACTTTTGTGATAAGAAAATCTAGTCAACAACAGTAAAATACCAAAACAGGAAAAAATGTATCCAGTTAGAGGAAGTATCAGGATTTGAACACTGGTCCTTCTGATTCCCAACCCACATTCTTACCCACTATCCACTCCTTTCTGTGGCTTTTTTCTATACAGCCTCACTGCTGCCCTCGGAGGAGGACAAAATATGTTATTAGCTATTTGTATTTTGTTTTATAAATTGAGATATAATTTACAGACAGTAAATCAAGACATAGATGAACTTTTAAAGACGAATCACCTGTGTGACCCCTACCCAGATGAAGATATAGAACATTTACAGCGTCCCGGAAGGTCCCCTTTGGCCCCTTCCCAGTCAGTTATCCAACCCTCCTACACTCTCAAGTGGCCATGCTTCTGAGTGACTTCCCAAAGATTAGTCTTGCTTGTTCTTGGACTTCACGTAAATGGAACCATACGGTATGAGTTGTTTTCAGTCTGGCTTCTTCTGGCTTCTTTTTTTCAACATAAACTCTGTAAGGTTCACTTGTGATACTACAGGTATCAACGGTTTGTCCCCTTTCATTGTTGTGTAGTATTCCATTATGTGGGCGTACCACAATGTGTTTATTTTTTCTTTGTTGGTGGACCTTTGCCTTGTTTCTAGTTTTGATGTTTATGAAAAAAGCTGCTGAACACTTCTGCCTGTCTTTTGGTGGACCAACACACTTCTCTAGGGTGTATACCCAAGGGTGCTTGCTGGGTGATGCTATAAAATCCTTGTTTTGTCAAGAAGGAAACTAAGGAGGCTTCAGAAGATCTGGCAGGGGAAATGACTTGCCCAGGTTCACACCGTGACTCATGGTGGAGTTCAGCCTATCTGTGCCACCCCTCAGGCCCTCTCACCAATGATTTTACCCACATCCTATCCCCAAGCTGTGGCCTGCTGCTTCTCGCCCCAGCCTGTGGGAGGGTTTGAAGGCTAAGGTCAGGGAGCCTCTGGATAACCGTATTTCTAGGTCTTATGAGTGCTCTTTGGTCACCCACCTCTTTCCCCTTCCCTGGCCTTGGAGATAGTGGGCAGGCCACAGTTTGCCTTCTGTGGTTGTGGGTGCTGTAAGAGATGAGGAGGCATTTTTGTTTGTTGGATATTGGTGCCTGGGCTGGCCAGGCAGGGGCCAGGATTGACATGAGGGGGCTGTATTAGGGTCTTTGGCTTAGGACAGTGTACATGGGTGTGCAAGCTGTGAGTAGGGCCCTGTGTAGCTCTCACTCACCGTGCTCCTGGTGGGTGTAGGAGCATGGAGCTGCCTTGCTCAGTTCTGTCTCATTCTGGAAGGAGCCTGGCACAGTGGCTCAGTCTGAAGCTGGTGCAAGCCTGGCTCAGGGGCCATCTCCTCTTGCAACCCTCTCAGGCCCTGGAGGTAGCATGTATGTCTCTGTCCTCAGCTCTCACCACTTGGTTCTCTGATGGTACCAACTCCCTGGGAGGTGGTGCCTTTAGCTCTTTCCATACCTGCCCCACCTCACCAGCCTGAACTCTTCAAGGGTTGGGACAGAAATGAATATGGGCACCACCCCTCCTCCACCTTGTTTTGAATCAGCCTTTAACTTTTTAAAATTGAGGTAAATATACATACCATAAGATTTACTCTTTATCCATTTTTAGTTGTGCAGTTCAGTGGCATTAAGTATGTTCACATTTCTGTGCAACCATCATTAAGTACCTCATATAAGTGGAATCATATAGTATTTGTCCTTTTGTATCTGGCTTAAACACTTAGCATAATGTCTTAGAAATTCATCCGTGTCTTTGCATGTATCAGATTTCATTCCTTTTTAAGGCTATAATTGTTCTTTTGAGCACATTTTAAAGGTACCTCAGATCTTTAGGAGTGAGTGAGTGGGTCAACTTGATGGTGGGAGTGGAAATAAATGATGTTTATTCACATTTACCGGGTACCAGCCCTTCCCTTGTCTTGTCTCATGCAACCCTCACCATGAGTAGGTTCTAATATTGTACATGAGCCTATGAGTAGGTTCCAATATTGTCTTCATTTTACAGATAAGGGACTAGGCTCAGAGAATTTCAGTAACTTGACCAAGGTCACACAGTAAGTCATTGGTCAGCTAGGACTGCGTGCCAAGTCTGCCTGAATGCACAGCTCATGCGCTGTGTTCCCAACCCCAGCGTAGTGCCCCAGCCAGGCTTCGAGTCATTTCCTCGAATCCTTCTCGTCACCTCCCTACAGCTGATTGGAGCTGAATGTGGAACTGATGGGTGCCAGCTGGCAGTGAGAAGGTGATGGCAGTGGCCCTGCCTCCCTGGCCTGCGTCCTCCTTCCTGGGCCTCAGCTTCTGTTGAAAGCCCCTTTATGAAGCAGCTTCCCCAGTCTGGGTTGATGTCTGTGGGAATGTGGGCCTCAGTGCCCCCAGCACAAAGCCGACAGGGCAGGGTGGCCAATGGCAGGATGTCACTCTTGGCAGAATTTTCCCTGAACAAATAGCTACCAGGAGCTTTGGGATCAAGAGGATAGATAAACAGGAAAAGGGAGAAACATAAAAATATTATTCTTCCCCTCCCGTGCCCTGGTGTTTTCTTCCTGCTCTTCCCTCTGCCACTGGAGGTCTGAGGTGGCAGAGCTCTTTCCCTGCCAGAAACCACCCAGAGGCCTGGAGAGCCGTGCTAGTGAGCTGTAGGTTTTGCTTTGCTTCAAGGGGTGGGATGAGCCTGGGCGTTGGGGTCAGATAGGGCTGAGTTTGAACCTTGGCTCCACTATTTCTTTGCCACTATTTCTTGCTTGTCAAATGTTGCTCATCCTTCAAGGCCCAGCTCACTGGCCTCCTCTTCCAGGAAGCTTTCCTGACCCTGAGTTAACATCTCTCTCCTTTGTGCAACTCAGTGTGGTGGGAAAGGTCCTGGAGGCCCTGCCCTGCTGTCAGCCTTTCTGAGACTCAGTTTTCCCATCTGTGGATTGGGCATAATAGGAGAAAGGGGTAAGAGAGAGCCCGGGTTCTGTTACTCTGGCCTGTATGGAGTTGGCCAGGGCCTGGTGAAACGTGGCCCTCTCAGGGTTAACTCCCTGCCATGCCAGGGGCGGAAGCGAGGAGGACAGTGTGTGAAATGAAGTCACTTCCCTGCCTGGGGATCTGCCATGTGCCTGGCCTTCCGCCTTAAATCCTGTTTCCTCCTTGGCCTCTGCATGCCCACCCACTCCTGGCTCCCATGACCCCAAAGGTCACCAGCAGGTGGGGCTCCTAATGGAATGTTGGCCTGTCATTCATCCTCTGAGGTCAGTTCCTGTCTGGATCAGCGATCCACCTTTCCTGCCATAGCCTTATACTTGAGGTTTCATGAGAATGGTGGGAGTGGGGTTTGAGGGAGGCTACCCGAGGTCAAGTTCAATGCCTAGCCTGCTTTTTACTCTTGGGGCCCTTAGGCCCAAGGAGGGCAGGCACTTCCTAAGGTCAGGACCAGGAGGCAGGCCTCTGGACCAAACTCCAGTTTGGGGGACTCTTTGGGCATCCTCCGTAGTTGCAGGTTGGTGGTGTGAGATCATCACCCAGCTTCCCTGGGCCTCTATTTTTTTTTTCCTCTGGAACCTGGCTGTTAGATCTGCCTTGACCACTGATCTGGTCAGGCCAGGGCATCCATGACCTTGTTTAACCCTCATTCCACTACAGGGAAACTGAGACTCAGAGAGGCTCAGGCACTAGCCTGAGCTTCTGGCGGGGGATAGCACTGGGGCATACTCAGGTCTTTCTGACTCCAGTATCCTAGTTCCTTCCCTGAGAAGGTGTTAGCTTTCCATCAGTAGCAACTCAGGAATATCCTCAGTCCTCTGACCTTTTCCTGTGTGTTCAGGTGCTATTTGGGCTGTAAGGTTGATACAGAACTGTGATTATTGGTATCAGAGGCCATACTGTATAGGTCTTTCCCGTCCCTTCTTTTTTTCTATAAATAGTATAGGTTCATTATAGGAAAATCAGAGAAAAATAAAGCTATGAAGGAAGATCAGAAAAATCATCTGTGATCCCACTTCCCAGTGATAACCACAGTTTACTATTAAGGTTTTGAGATTTGGTCTTCCAGACATTTTTCCTCTCTCTCTGTCTCTGTCCCTTTCTCTCTGTGTCTCTCGCTGTCTCTCTCTGTCTCTGTCTCTGCTCTCTCACTTTCTGTGTGCGTACTGAATACGAGAGCCTTTTTATGGAATGAAACTCTGAAATACTCTTTTGTGTTTTATTTATTTTTTAACTAAACATACAGTACTTATATTCCTAGATTAGTAAATAAACTTCTATTTCTTTCTTTTGAAACTTAAAATAAAATTCAACCTGCTCAGAAAAACAGACGTGTTATAAGTATACAGCTTGATGGCTTACAAAGCGAGCACAACCTTCGGTGCCTTACCAGGTCACGGAACAGAATTCTTCCAGCACCCTGGATCCCTGCGACCCATCGCCATCCCTTTCTTCCTGCTCCATGCCTGACTCCTTCTCTGACTTTCAACACCATAGACTAGCTGGCTTGTTTCTGAGTTTTAGATAAACGGAATCACAGTATTTGCTTATGTTGGCTTCTTTCCCTCCATATCCTATTAGTGATGGTCATGTGATGCTCTATCTGTTTTAATGATCACATGATGACGTTCACGATGCATTCATCTTCGACCACCGTTGACGTGAAAGATATTTCCAGTCTTTGACTAATGTAAACAAAGCTGTACTGAACATCTTTGTGGTCATATCTTTGATTATTTCCTTTGAATCAATTGATAAAAGAATTGCTGGGTCAAAGGGTCATACATTTTTAAGGCATTTTAAAATTATTGCCAGATTGGCCTCTAGGGACCTGTGCCAGTTAACATCCTGCCAGGTTCTTAGGAGGGATCCTTAGCACCCAAGCCGACACAGGGTCTTCATCCTGCTGTACCTGTGATACCAAGATAGGCAATACTTGGCATCTCATTGTTTCTAGTGTTTAAACTACAAGTGAGGATGAACATTTTTTCTCATGTTTATTGACCATTTGTATTTCTTTTCTGTTGGGTTTTGGTTTTTATTGGTTTTACTCTCAAGATGTCCTTGTTTTCTCATTTGTTTAGGAAAAAAACTATACTGAATATGATGAATAATAAAAATGTTGAAAATATTTTTATCTAGTGTACCATTTGCCTTTTAACTTTGTGTTTTTTTCTGTTTTGGTCAAAAGCTGACCATTTTTTTATGTAGTCTGGTCTATCAATATTTCACTGCATGTCTTCTCTGATATTTCGCATAGAAAGTTCTTTTCCACGCCAAGATGATGCAGATGTTCACTTACATTCTCTTCTTTCGCTTCTGTGGTTGCCTTTATAGCACGTTATCATTCGTCCTTCTGCATTTCCTTTGGGAGCATAATGTTAGGTGAGGGACAGCTTATAAGTCTTAACCTATCAGCTCTCGGTCACCTGTGCACCCTTGGGCAAGTTACCCAGACTTTCTGTGCCTCAGTGTCATACCTGTAAAATGGGAATAATGCTAGTACAGAAAACCAAAGGGTTCCTATTTGCAAACTTTTTCGTGTCAGGACTCCTTCTTTTACACTCATAGAAACTGGAGATCCCAAAGAGCTTTTGTTTCCGTGGGTTATATACATAAATTGGTGTTTACCGTATTAGAAATTAAAACCGATTATATTCCTAGGTCAGTAAAGAAATGGCTATTTCTTTTGAACTTTAAAATGACATATTTATGTATACATATTTATGCAATATGCATAAAATACGTATTTATGCACTCCTTTAAAAAATAACGATAACAAAACGCTTGTTAATATAAATAAAATACTTTTTTTCTGAAAAATGGAAAAGTATTTTACTAACCTATGGATATTTTCCTTTGATACTACATAAAAATTAGACAGATGATAGTTTCTTAAAGGTTAGTTAAAACGTAGACTCTGAAAATATATTAATGAATTTCATATATTTTGTTACATTATAATTCATTGGACTGTTTTGCACTGTGAATGGATCTTTGACTTAGGTCTGATTTTGTAAAACATCAAATATTCGTCATTGGGGACACATTGGATCACATACTGCTCTTCCAAATGTGGATGCATTTTATTTCATTGTACTGAAAAATGACATATGCTAGCATCATAACGCATATCACAAATCTTTATGATTTTGTGACAGTTCTGAGAAGCTGTCAAACTTCACAGGGGCTGATGCCAGTTTTCCAAAATTCTAATTTTTCTCTTGATAGCTCAAACGTTATCATTGGCTGTCAGTCGTTTTCCATGAAAGGGGTGGACTCACCCTGTTCATTTTTGCCAGATACCCAATTCCGAATAACCATCATTTGTCGGCGTTCTTTCATGTAGAAGTGGTGTTCCATGGACAGAGAGTCTAGCTCAGTGACAGCTCAGACAGCCTTCTAAGTGCTTTTCCTCCAGACGTGTGTCACATTCCAGTAACCAGCCCACGTGCACTTCCCGGACCATCACACAGAATATTAAAAAGACATGTACTCAAGGGCTGAGATTTGGTAAAATTAATCAGTTTGAACGCTTTATCAAGGACATTCTTAAGTGACACTGGCGCATTTTGTCATCGTGAATGATGACCAGCCCAGTGCTGTGCCTCCTGCTGAGCTTTTAGCAGATTTACCCTCAACGCTTTTGCTCCATCAAATGTCCTCATGGCAAGAAAGGCAATGATGTTTTATTACTCTCCCGATTCTCGAGAATCGAGAATCCTTTTGACCCTGTGGAGCCCTGGAAGGTGTTGGGGACCCCTGGGCTCTGCAGAGCATGATCTCAGAACTGTGGGTCAGATGACAGGTAAATAGCCTTGGGCAGTACCTGGGCCTCTCTCGGTCAGGAACAGTTTACCTGCTGCCGTTATTTCCCTCCCCCGCTAACCTTGGAGAGTACAACATGAGAGAATGTGGGGGAGTGGAGACGGAAACCATTTGGGGTTAAAAATTTATTATTTGTAATTTCAAACCCTGCTCCAGGTGCTAATGCGTTTGGTCCTCAGGAGTGAGGGAGAAACCCAGGGGACCCCATTTTTCTTGCCCCTCTGGAAGACAGGAAGGGCATGACTCAGTGGGAGAGACCCAGGGGTCTTAGGTCACTCTCTCTAATGGGTGAGGTCTGCTTCCCAGGCAGGGGGCTCCTCAGAGTCACCTTTCCCCCTTACTGGCCCAAAGGGGCCTCCACAGCCTCTGGCCTCCATGTGCCTTTCTCATTAACCTTCTCTGCTGTGTGGGGTCCAGGAGTCATTGTCCTCCCCCTGCTCCATTTTCTGTAAGGCAATCAAAACAAGGCTGCGTTTATGGAGTGCCTGTTGTGTTCTGGGCCCTGGGCTACAGCCCCACCTGTATTGTCTCATTTATGCTCACAAAACGGATTACCAGAGAGTTGATCTTTTTGTTGTTTTTGTTCTTTAAAAATCTTTCCAGTTTTGTTCATTCAAGTGGCTACTTTGTGCCAAGCACTGGGATGCCATTGAAGGCCGGCCCCAGCTCCCAGCCTGGTGGGCCTCATGGGGGAGCGACAACCATTGTGGAATGTGGCTAGGAGGAGGTTAAGGATGGCTTTCTGGTGCAGAGGATGCTAGTGAGCTAGGCCGAGGGAGTGAGCAGGGCAGGAAGATGTGGAATGGATGAGCATTAGGCCAGTGTGTGGCCCTCAAACTTTGCTGCTCTGAAGAAGAAATGGTGGCATTTGTTCATTACTGGTGGAAAACTGACTAGATTGGACCAATTGAGAGCTGGCCCAGACTTGTCCTTTATGGGCTATTTAAAGGATTTTCAAAGGCATGATTTCTGTCTTACATAGACTGTAGAACACCCCACCCTCAACCCCCTGACCCAGTAAGATGCACCACTGCTTTATTCTTATTACTTTTGTTATTGTTGTTAATTATTTGCAAAGGCCTGTTGAGTCGTCTGTTCCAAGGACTCTAAAGTGTTCACTCTGGCTGGAGTTTCGAGCACAAAGGTGGGAGATGGGGAGAAATAGGCTGTAGAAGGAGGCTGGGCCTGCTTGGGGGAAATGAATGGATTGCAATGTGGTTCTTCCTTGAGTGTAAATGAAGCCTTTTATGCTGAAATCTGTCTCCTCTGCTTGGTGTGCTTCATTCTCTGGAGCAGGAGAGCTCTTCCTGGTCAGGGTCGTCCCTGGCCCTGGGTGGACATGCTCAGTGAGGCAGATGAGCGGAGAGGTGCAGGGAGACCCCTGGTCCTGACCTTGCTGCTCATGGTCTCTGTGACTGTGGACAGGTCTCTGGCCTACTCTGGACCTTAGTTTCTTCTTCTATAAAATGAGATGAGCAGACTAGGGATTCAAAGGTGCCTCTGACTCTAACTCTAAAATACATATCGGTGCCCAAGGGGGATTTAGACTCTGTAGGGACTGTGTGTGTGTGCTTGTGTGTGTGTGTGTGTGTGTGTGTGTGTGTGTGTGTGTGTGTTGGGAGTTGGGAATAAGGCCTGGGGGCAAGTGAGGAGTTGGTCTGAGTCCCTGCACTGGGTACAGATTGAAAGTTTTATTGACACCTCCCCAGCTGCCCACCAGCCCCCCAGCTCTCCCCCGGCCCCACAGTAGGGGAACCCCTGCAGCATGGTTCCTTCCTCTGGGCGCTTATTCCCCACAGCTGAGTGAGATGCTTCCTGCAGCTGGTCACCAGCCTCCTGCCCTATATTTTTAGTCTGTTACTGCCTCACCTCCCCCACCTCCCACCACCACCTACATCTGGCTTCCATGGGTATGTGAGAGGCTGTGGCCCTGGAAGGGGTATTCTTCCCTGGGTCCAGCTTATTCTGTGCCTTCTGCCAGGTCTCTGGTTTAAGCTTCTCAGTGTCTATTGGAAGTGTGAGGGTGGCTTCAGCAGAAACGGGAGAGTGATGGCTGGATGATGCAGTAGAAAGAGCCTGGTTGTGAAATCAAAGGTCCACTTTGTCATTATATTATCTAGTGAACTTTATGAGCCTCACTTTTTTTCAGCTGCTAAATGGCACAGTAGCCTGTGCTTCTGCCTTTCTCATAGTGTTGTTCTGAAGCTGAAATGAGATAGTGAATATGAAATTCATTTAGCAAAATGACGTTCGGAATGTACAGCTGTTGTGGTTCAACCCTGCGGGGGGCCCTGGGGAAACATTGGAATCAGAGTGGGGAGATAAGGCACGTACTTACCAAATCTTGGGCCAGGCCAGTGAGTTCAAGGGCGGGGTTGTGTGGGGCACAGGCTGTATGCTGAAAGGCTTGGAGGGGCATGGAGCATTTCCACTGGATGTTCATGGGTAGGGTGAAGGGGTGAGGGTGGGAATGACATTCCCAGTTTTGGGACCAGGGAGGGCATAAGCATGGAGGCAGGGAAGGGCTGGATGTGTCCTGGGAGGTCCAAGAAGTAAGTGTCTCTGGTCAGCATCTCCCTAGGAGGGGCCCCATGGTGGATGTGGAGGCAGGAGGCTCTGCAACCACCTTTCTGAGCTGGCGGCCAGCACAGCAGCTCTGCCTCTGGCTGTTTCCCACATTGTACTTTCATAAAAGGTTGAGAGATGATGAAGATGGGAAAGGGGATCTTAAATGCCAGGCAAGGGAGTCTAGACTAGAGGCCACAGGGGTGGAAGGGATGGGGACAGACCCTAGAATTGGAGCATGATTCTTCCCAGCTCCTTGAAATGATGCTTCAAGGTCCCTGTGAAATTGCTGGAGGTTGGAAGTGGGGTTCAAACATAAATTCCCACTGGCTCTTTGGGGCACAGTCCCTGGAAGCAGCCAGGAGAGTGTTGACAGGGCCAGGGCCCTAGGTGGAGTCTCAGGAGACTCTAGATTCTGCTGACCTTGAAATGCCCAAATGCCCAACTTCTTGGAAGCTGAGCAGGTGAGCATGTCCAGGTACCCTTAACTCTATTCTCCCTAGGGTCTTCTCTGCAGCGTTCTGTCCTTCCCCCACCTTCAGTCCCAGGCCGTCTGGAACCTGGTGATGCACAGGAGCTTCAGGCTTTCTCAGGAACCAAATGGCTGCCCTTCCCAGAGTTGATTGGCACCTTTTCTGGGGATTTTTACACTCCTGCTCTTCCCTGGAAGAACCAGCAGGGCGGGTCCCTCCCATCCAGATGATACCTTCTTGATTTCTAGGGAGTTCCCCTGCTCAGAAAGGCCCTGAGAGGGACACGGAGAGAATTCAGAGGGGAGACTCTTACAGGCTCTGTCTGCCTTTTTGGAGCAATGGAGGCCAAGCCTCTGTCTATACCGTGAAGCGGACATCTAGCTGCTTAGACCTTTCTAAATCTCTGCAGCTTACTTGGGGAAATCTGCTGCACCGCACTGTCTAGCAACCAGTGGGGCTCTAATGGCCAGCTGTGTGCATCTCCTCAGCTACCCCGTGGGCCCTGGTGGCCAGAGACAATGTCTCCTAATTCTGTAGACTCCCAGGGCCCCGGCGTGGGCTGGGCCCACAGGACCCTGGTGTTGCTGTGCCTGGGCATGGAACTGCCAGCCTGCAGTGCAGCCTTTCACCAGAGGGGAAACTCAACGTTCTCCCTCCAGAGGGGGAAAAAGTAAGTTCTGTCCTGTTGCCATGTGGCGTGTGGTCGTTGAGGGTCACGCCTAAAATTAACAGCGTGCATTAGTCAGGATCACATTTGGCTATGGATAATAGGAAAAGTCAAATAACAGTGGTTTATACAAAATGGGAGTTTATTTCTATGTCCTGTCCAAGTCCAGAGCTTTGTGGTCCATGCCTGGTATGATGGGTTCGTGCCATGGATTCCTTGGGGATTAGATCTCCACCATTCCTAGAGTGTGGTGTGGCTTCATGTGCTCATGGTTCAAGATAGCTGCGAAGCTTCAGTGATCACATCTGTGTTCCAGGCAGCAAAATGGAGGAAGGGAGGAAAGGGGGCTCATAGGAAGGAGCCTGGGACTTGCCATGTGACACTGCACCATACGTTCCATTAGCTAGAATTAGTCACAAGGCCCCCAGGTAGCTGCAGGGGAGATGGGGATTGTGGTCTTGGCTCTGGGAAGCCATGAGCTCAGCTAGCTGTTCCTGTTCCTCATCTGGTTTGTTTCATACAGATGGCAGGGAACGGGTGGGAGGTGAAGGCATCCTCAGCATTTCGATCAAACTAGAGGATGTTCCCAAGCTGAGCAGCTAGGCCAGCACTTCGGGGACTGCAGACCCTCCCCCAGGGAGATTTCTCAGAGGGAAGGTCATTCCTGCCTTGGGACCAGAAAGCCACATGCCCCAGCACAGGAAGAGGTACAGAAAGGCTCTCGAGGGGTTAAGAGTCAGCCCAGTGGCAGTGGTCAGAATAACGGAAGTGGGCCAACCTCTTCTGAGGGGGTCAGAGCATGTGGCATGTGTCTGGGCTACTGGGACCTGAGGGGCAGGACAGGTTCACTCATAGGAGAGTGGCCAGGAGGCTGAGGAATGCGAAGATTTGGGACAATGAAGGAGGACTACAGGTGCTATGACACAAGTGGACAGGATGCCCCAGGACGAGTGTTAAACCAAGAGCACCCTCCCCCACCAGACCTCCAGAGGCCTGCAGGGGCACCACCACTTGGTTTTTAAGTACTGTAAGCTAATTAGGTCAAACAATGTCGAAATTGCAAGGATCAAGCCATTTGCACATATAACCCCTTTTGGCTCATGGATTACAAAATTTCTCCCTCCAGATGAGACGTGGTCTCTGAGTCTTCAAGGTGGAGAACCAGGAGAAATATGTGGAAAACTAGCTTCTCATAAGACAACTTAAAATTTTTTAAAATTTTATTTAAAAAACGTCTTAGCTCCAGATTTTTATTTTACAAAATTTCAAGCCTACAGAAAGGTTGAAAGAAGAGTACAGTAAATGCATGTTTATCCTTACCAGTTGCTAAATTTGCTCCATTTGTGCTCGCTACCCTTCGTCCCTCCCATATGAAGGTCACAGACATCAAGATACTGCACCTCTAAGCACTATAGCCTGCATCTCTCTCTCTCTCTCTCTCTCTCTCTTTTTTTTAAATCTAAAATGTGTTTATTGGGATGGTTCTTTACTCTCTTGTTTCACAGTGCTTTTAGTGCCACTACCTTCTAAAGGAGCTTCCTTCTGTAAGCCTTGCTTTTCTTCCTGTAGCTAACAGAGGACAGTGGAACAGCCAACACACAAAACTACTGTCTGTGCGTAGCTAAAGATGGTGGTGATTTCATAGCACCCTGGGCATTTCACATCTGTGAAGCAGGAGTTGGGACTCTGCACCAGGTGCTACTTCTTGTGTTTCCTCTTCTCTTCTGGAGAGGGATGACGGAGTTCCTTAGCGAGAAGCATGTTCTCACAGGGAGGTCGTCACTGCCGGAGTGACGGCAGCCTGAATGTCTTAAGAACAAGGACATTCTCCTTGTATGCACAATCATCACGCACAAGGAAGTTAACTTATTTATCCAACATATAATCCACATTCAGATTTTCCCACTTGTTCTCAAAATGTTCATTATAGCCTTTTCTTTCCTCCCCCAGTCCAAGATCCCATTGAGAGCTTTCTATCAGGCAGAACTGACCTACATGGTGAGCTCCAGAGGTGAGGGGCTCCTCAGTCCTAGAGGCAGGCAACTAGGGTGCTGGAAAGGGCACTTTTCCTTCCTTAGGACCCCAAATTCCAGGTGCGTCCAGGCCTATGCTTGGAGCACATGGTGACTGACAAATGCCACAGTCTTTGCGGCCACAGAAAAGGCAGGAGTCCCTTTTTTGCCCTCTACCCGTCAGGGAGGCTTTATCACCCCTAACCAGGGGCAGATCTGGCCCCTTTACCTGCAGCAATTCCCAGCTCAGGGGTCTCCATCTTGCTGCTGCCCTGTGCCAGCCCTTAGCTCACTGCCCAGTCAGTCACCCTGTCCACCTTTGTCTACTTCCCGCTCCAAGCCCACCTGGAGGTGTTGTCTTAATGATGACACGTTTCTGCCAGAACTCGAACTTTCAAAGGCTCCCCACTGTGTGCAGGCCTGGAACTCAAGGCCACCCTACGGTGGCGGTATTTCTAAATATCCCTCCTCCACCTTCTATTTTAATGTCTTAAACTTTTTTTCAGTTTAGAAAAAGTAAAAACATTTCAGGAACATATAATTTAGTGGGTGAAGGTCTCCTGCAGTCCCAGATCCCAGATGGCTTTATTTTTTAAATTGATCTCATCCTTGTTTTAAAGGGAAGGAGGCTGAGGGGCAGAGATTGTGAAGGGACAGGTCTAGGTGCGCCCCCCAACCCCCTTTGAGGCGTCAAAAACCAGGACTCCGCTTCTATCTAGCCACGTAGCCTAGGGAAATGCACATCATTGGTTAGCTGTTTCCTCTTCTGTAAGGTGGGGCATCATAAACCCTGTCTCACCTCTCCCGAGGGTTGTTGTCAACAAAGACAGAAAAACCACAAAGACACAAAAAACCTCACCAGGCTGTAGGAATAGAGTGCTTATCATGGGAACACAGATGACATTAGGCAGGGGGCACTTGGGCTGGGAACAAAGGCACGGAGATGGAGAAGCACAGGGGGCTTTGGAGGTGGGGCTTGGGGGATGCCCTGGCTGAGAAGCTGTGACCTTAGTCCAACTTTGAAACTATTACAAATAACTGTACTTTTTTTTTTTTTTAAACATTCCCAAAGTAATCATGTTTATGGTAGGAAATTTAGAAGTGATAGGTAAGCAAAAAAGAAACTAAATACCACACTCAGTCACTCCCTCAGGAGTAAGTGCCGTAATGTTTAAACATCTTCCTCATCTTGTGCCTACTTGTCGAGTACCATCCTTGGTTCCATCAACAGGAGCCAGGCAGAGTAGGGAGGTAAAGTGACGGAGCCCATTCATTCCATCAGCAATTATGTGTCTAGCTCCTCCTCTGAGCCAGGCGTTCGAAGCCAGGAAGGACACAGGATGGCCCCTGCTGGGAACAGCATGAAGTGGAAAGAAATGGAGTGTCTCATTTTGTGATACCACAGGCTGTGGGAGTTAAGAGGTGGGGGTGGGGGTGTAGTCAGAGAGGGCTTCTTTGGAGGAACTGAGCTTTAACCTTCAAACCTGAGTAGAATGTGGGAGGGTGGGGGAGGAGGGCCATCCAGGTGAGAGGAGTGTGGGGTGGGAGCAGCTTCCCCCACATCCTCTCGCCAAGGGCTGAGGCCTGCTCCTTGATCCCGGTGCTCGCTCCTCCGTGGGTCTCGAAAGCTGCAGATGGCCTCAGGTTGGTCATCTGCTCATTTCATGAATATTTCCTGAGCATCTGCTGGGCCCCAGCTGCTGTTCTGGGGCTGGGTCATGGTGTGAACAAGGCAGGTTGCCGTCCTGCTCTTAGGAAGTTGGGGAGACTGATGCTACACACATAATTTTGTCAGCGAGTTGGTTAAGAAAGAAAAGGGGCTCTAAGATAGAGAAGGACTATGGGGGTAGAGGGCTCTCTGAGGAGGTGACAATTTGAGCCCAGACAACAGGTAGGGGCAACCACGTGAACAAGCTGAAGGTGTTCCAGGCACTCAAGGAGTGGTGGGCATGAAAGCTTCATGAGGAGTGGGTCTGGGGTGTTGGAAGGAGGAGGAGGAGGAGGACATGGCCGGCGCCTAAGCATCACGGCAAGGGGAGGGGTGAGACAGGGGTAGGGCCTGCGCTCCAGGGTGAGAGAGGAATGACGTGTCCGTGGCCCGAGTGCCCTCTGCCTACTGTTGTCTGTGTTCCCACGGTCATTCCATTCGCACAGCCTGCTGGGCGTTTTGTGTCTTTGTGGTTTTTCTGTCTGTTACTGACAGCAACCTTCAAGGGCGGCGAGACAGGGTTTATGACCCCCAGTTTACAGAAGAGGAAGCAGTGAAGCAGGGCCAGTGGTGTGATCTGGGGTTTTAAAAGGTCCTCCTGGCTGCGCCATGGAGGATTGACTGTATGAGGGGCAGGAGGGAAGAGAGAGACCACTGGAGGCTGTTGTAGTCCCTCCAGTCGGGGGCTGGTGGCCAGTGATCAGAGCGGCTGGGCCAACTCGTGGTGCAAACCCGTTCTTCTGTGGGCAGGTTGTAGACAGTGGACAGAGGACTTGCCCATTCCCGGTTCTTGATTTAGGCCAGGGGCAGATGGAAATCTTCCTAAGTGGCTCACTGGACAGAGCGAAACGAGAGAGTGGTAATTGTGTGTGACCAGAGCCAGGCAGCTGCTGTGGCCCGGCCCCACTCTGCCATTTTCCTGGGACGAGAGCCAGGAGACAGCCCACGATTCCTCCTGAGACCCTTCCTCTTATTGGAGGTGTCTGGGTGAGGCCCCACATCCTGGCCAGGGAGGCTCAGATCCGGTACCAGGGAGGAGATGGGGAGAAGGGCAGGGAACATAGGGCCCGGGCTGATCTTAAGGGAAGTGACAAGTTTGGACCCTCAGTGTGTGTAGGGTGTTGCTTTACACACACATTCACTTATTTCATTGTCGTACAGTCCAATGAGGGAGGTACACTTATGGTCTTCAGTTAACAGGGAAACTGAGACTTTGAGAAGTTAAGCCATGTGCTCAAAGTCATAGCATTAATACATAGTGGAGATGGGAACCAGCCGGTGTTCAGCCCTAGGTCCATGCTTATACCACTGTGTCCCCCAGTTGGGTGGGAGGAGGTCGGAGAGTCACCTGCAGCCTCTGCGAGTCCCCACTTTCCTTTCTGTTAAATGGGGGCGCTAGCACTGGCTTCTCGGATTTCTTTATGCCTCGAACAGATAGTTATTAAGTTCTTACCTACAGCAGGCATTGGGCTCACCTGTGAGGACCCTGAGCTGGCTGAGGGGTGCCCTCAAGGCCCATGAAGGACTTGAGACTCAGCAGCCGTTCAGAAGAAATGTAATGTGAGCCATGGGTGTCATTTTAAAAAGCCATGTTAAAAAGTAAAAAGAAATAGATGAAATTAATTTTAATTTCATCTATTTAATACAATATATCAAAATACTATTTTGACATATATAATCAACATAATAAATTGCTAATGAGGTATTTTACTTCTTTTGTACTAAGTCTTTGAAGTCCAGTGTGTATTATATTCTTGTGACACATCCCAATGTGGACCAGCCCCATTTCGAGGGCTCCATAGCAATGTGTGGTTGGAGGTTACTGTATTGCACAGCCCAGCTTCACTGTCTAACTGCTCAGTGTCCTCCCCCCATGCCCACCACAATGTCTAGTAACAGCTGACTTTTATTGAGCACTCACTGACCAGGCTGTATTCTGAGGACTTGAAATACATTATATTATTTAACTTTCACAACAACCCCACGGGTGTGGTACTGCTAATGGCCTAATTTCACAGATGTGGCAGCTGAGACCCAGAGAGGTAGCTTGGCCAACGTTGTATAGCAGATGAGTTGTGGAGCTGGGTATGAGGGTGTGACTAGAGGGGCGAGCACACTGTGGGACAGAGGACAGGGGAGCACCTCTTGTTTTTAGTAGATTTATTCAAGCAAATCCCATACAGTAAAATTTACCCAATTTAAGGCTACACTTTGGTTGGTGCCGGCAAGTGTATATAGTTGTGTAACTACCACATTCAATATATGGAGCAGTTCCATCCCCCAAAAGATGCCCTTGAGCCTCGGTGTGGTTGATGGGCCTGGCACCTCATAACCATTGATCTGCTCTCTGCCCCTGTAGTTTTGTCTTTTCTGGGATGTCATGTAGATGGGACTACACAGTTTGAAGTCTTTGGGGCCTGACTTATTTCTCTTAGTGTGATATTTTTTGAGATTCATCCATGCAATTGTGAATATCAGTAGTTCCTTCTTATTCCTTCTTATTACTAAGTAGTATTCCATTGTAAGAATGTGTCCGATTTGTTCGTCTGTTCACCAGTTGATGGACATGTGGGTCGATTTCAGTTTTTGGAGATTATGAATAATGCTGCTACATATAAGCCTTTCTCTGGACATGTTTTCATTTCTCTCTGTCAGTCACCTGAGAAGGGAATTGCTAGGTTACGTGGTGTTTATCCATCAAGGATTCTGTATGGCAGTTTCTTTCTTCTTAGGATTTAACTGCCTTGTGTTTTCCCAGAGGCAGGAGGATAGCATGTGTGTGTGTGGGACTTTCTCAAATACCGTTATAGCTGCAGCCCAGATGAGTCTGTGGCTTCTTAGTTCGTCACCATGTGTGAAATGGAGTCTAGATTTTTCCAACCCTCCATGGGAAACCATGAATCTCTCTGCCTCTCTAGGTCTGGGGTGTTTTGGCAGAGAGTGAAGTGGATGAGGGTCCGTATGCACCCTGAATGGGGGTCGTACAGATTCTGGGGGAGAGGAGAGTGTTGGGGTGCTCTTGCTGCCAAGGCCAGTATGAAGAGGCAAGAAGGCAAACTGATGAGGAGTAGTTATCAACTTCTGCCACGTACTAAAGGTCAGCTGTCCTCATCTGAAAATGGACACAGTTAAGGCCTCAACCTTACACGGTTGTTGGGGGACCATATGATGGAAAGCGCCCTGTGTGGTACCCAGTACATAGTAGGTGCTTTGAAATGTTAATAAACATAAGCCAAGGAGAAGGTGGAGGAAGGCCTGTGTTTGGTGGGGCATAGTCTTCCCTTAAAGTAGGGGTTCCTCTTTTTTTAAAAAAAAATTTGCCAAGAATGTCTCTAGCAATCTGGCAGAAGCTCATGGACTTCTTCTAAGAATGTTTTTAATGCACAAAATAAAATATATGGGCTTACAGAGGAAGTAAATTTTATTTAGAGAGCTGTCAAATACTAAAAACAAATCGGTATGTGGTAACACATGTCCTTAGTTACTTAATTGCATTAACAAGATAATCCATTAGGTAAGTTAAGTTATAATTTTATTTTTTGAAGGCACATCAGTGACAAGGCTGTTGTTGCTTAGCTTCAAGGGAGGCATTAAGCTGGGGTATGTTCTAGATGGATCATGCCCTGTATGAAGGACACCAGGTGCTCATGATTGTTTTGATGCTCCTAAGTGCTGAGGATCCCACTTTGCAAATGAAATGGCAGCTTCGCTATAGCTGGCTTCTTAAGGCAAGGGTAGGCTTCTCCCTAGGATCGTCAGAGTTCTCCAGCTTTTTGAGTCAAACTCAGTTGTGAGAACCTGGGATCCCACTTTGGGGGCCCAGAACCACCAGGCACAGAGTTGTCCCAAATAGGCCAGTTATGTCACCCCAGGTCTGTGGGCAGGAGACCCGGGTCTGGTAATCACTGTGGTTTGAAAGGAGTGATGAGTGCAGGCTGCGTTCCAGATACCTGCCCAACTGAGGTGTGATGTGAAATGTCTGTGAGCCTCTATGGTGACCACATCCCAGGCTCTGTGACTCGACAGGGCACCCTTCACTTGTGATTGAAGGAAATGCTTGCTTTTAGTTAGAGGTAGGAAAATATAGGCGTAATTGTGTACAAACCATCCAGGCTCATGAGAACCGTTAGTCTGGTCTCATCCTAATCCACCCTCCCCACTTTCCCCCAGCAGAAGCTTGAGCACTAGGGACCCCACCGACACCCCTGCCCTTGCTGACCCCTGGCCCTGGAAGTGGATAGCAGAGATTTGACCACTAGTACTGCCAATCTTAGGAGCCAGATCTGTGGGAAGAGAGAGGCATATTTTCCCATGGAGGTATAGTAAAGCCTACCCTCACCTTGAGAAGCCAACCAGCTATAAAACTGGAAGGGACTCTCAGACCATCTCATCCCACACTGTCATTTTATGGCTGGGAACACCGAAGCCCAGAGAGGGGAAGGGAGTTGCCCAAGGTCCCACAGCATATGGCCAGCAGGATGAAGGCTCAGTGCTGGCGAGGCTTACTGGCTGGTAGGGTTGAGAGA
>NW_024344378.1:44690558-44725830 GCF_902729225.1 Pteropus medius
GCCTGGGTGCCCAGGCTTTCACCCTCCTTTAGACATTTTGGAGGCAGGTCAACTTTCAAATGATGCTGTCCTTCTCCCTTTCCTGCGGACTGCCGCTCTACACATTTGTGTTTTCTCCCTGATGCCCTTTCAGGGACTGACTGGGGCCTGTTATTGCCTGTGGCGCTTGTAAGAGATGAGGGAAGCTGGAGCTGGAGCTGTAGGGGTGATGAGGGGGAGGAGGGATAGAGGTGATGGGCCCAGCCCAGCCCAGTGGGAGCAGGCAGCTGTAGACAGCTGTTGCCTGTTTGTCATGCCCTCCTTCCAGACAGCCAACCACGTTCTTGGAGGAGGCTGTTGCCACCCATGCCTCCTTGGCCCAGACTGCTGAGAGGGGTCTGGGAGACTTTGGTGAACCACGTTGGGAGCCTGCCATGGCAGGCAAAGTGGAGAGAACTAGAGAGAAGTTTCTGGCTCTGCTGAAACTTCCCCTCCCCCTCTCTGAGCCGCCTGTGTTTCTGTTCAGGAACAGAAGCTCATTCCCTCCACCTCTGACCAAAGAGGGAGGGAAAGAGGGAGGTAAGGGGAGAGAATGAGAGAGAGCGAGCGAGAGAGAGCGAGAGAGAGCGAGAGAGAGAGGGGGGGGAGGGGTGGGGAAAGAGGAAGAGAGAGAGAAATTGGGCCAGGTGTGGAGTCATGGTGGGGCTCCTATGAACACAAGGTGTGCATGTTAACAAAACAGTCATGTAGGCTCTGGGAGTTTTCAAGGATGACAAGGCTGGGTGAGAAGGAGGGAGGGAGCACTTTCCAGACTGAAGAGGGAGAGGGATCAGTAGTGGTTTGAGAAGATTCTCGGAGGGAAAGCATGAGGCTAGTCATTCCCTCGAGGCGGTTCTGGGGAGGGGAGCCTGAGTACGTAGCCGTGGGAGAAGCCCAGGGAGCACCTGACTTGGACCAGGAACTTTGACTCAGAGTCTACGGGAGAAAAGGCGGAGAGCTCAGCATTCAGACTGAGCTGCTGACCCTGACCCCACCATCCACTTCCAGAGGTGCTGCTGCTGGTTTGAGAGGGCCAGGCGGGGTGGGGGAGTGTAGATGGTTGGAGCAGATCGTAGCCACTGCCGCAGAGCAGCTCACGCTCAGCCGAAGGCGGCTAGGGGCGTTGCCATGTTCTAAGGACTGCTTATTGTCCCTGTGCTTCTAGAGTACAGGGTAGATCCATCTCAGGGTGCAGATGGGGTTGGGAGTGGTAGGGGGTAGGTTTGTCCCTCCCTTTCCCTATCTTGGACCATTAGTGCCGCAGGGAGCCAGTGGCTGCTGAGCTCCCGGAAAATTCTGTCTCCCATGTCTGGACCCCAGAGCTTATATTCCCCACACCTTCTAGCAGCTCCTTACAGGTACCCTAGCCATTTCCTTATTTGTTTTAAATAAGCTTTAACTTTATTTCCCAGTATTCAGAGGAGAAAAATGAGAAAATTCAGAGAAGCAAAAAGGAGAAAATAAAAATTACCCATGATCTCATCGCTTTGTGATAATTCATATTAGCATCTTGGCGTGTGTCCTCCCAGACTTTTCTCCTAATACAGTTTCATGAATTAACATAAGATTGTAGTTTGAACTTGCCTTGCGACCTGCTCTTTCTAGTCCTGTTTCTGAGATGTCTTTCCACATCAGTCAATATGATATTTTTAATGACCATTTAACATTCCACATTAGAAGTGTCCCATAATTTATTCAACAAATCCCCTATTGTTGTCTGGAAGTTGTTTCCAGTCTTTTGTTATAAACAGCACTGCCCGGGGTAGCCCATTTTTTGCATACATCTTTAAGTGTTTACCTGGGAAAGAGCTCTCCAAGAGGATGCCCAGCAGACCTCATGTGGGGCAGAAGCTTTGCCTGTCGGTGGTGTCGAGGTTGATGATGATGTTAATGTCAATTTCAGGGGCCTGGTGCTTTCACTGGACCCTTGATCTGCTGAGAGCTCAAGGGTCCCAGTCAGGACCTCCCTGGCCTAAGTTTGTGACATACATGGATGGAATGTCCTCTTGCATCCTGTTCCCACCCAGATTCTTTATGACCAAGCCTGACTTCCCTCTGCACCTGCCCCTGGTTCTCCCTCAGGTCTTCTACTTCTCCTAGTTTGGAAGGCCTGGCCTGACCTGGTCACCTAGAGCCCTCAGTCCTGACCTGGTCTAGAAGGGTAACCCCTTCCTAACTGTCTTGTTTTCGCCAGAGGAATGTAAACTCTAGGGGGTTGGGGCTGCATCTTTATGTCTCTATGTCCATAACCCCAAAGCACCATCAGAGGGCCAGGCACATATCAGGCACTTGGCAAACGTGGTAGGTGGCGCACCTGCCATCCGTCTCCAGCTGCAGGGTGAGCTGGCTCTCTCTGGGCCTCAAATTTTGCATCTGTACATACGATGGGAGTGAGGGGTTGGCTAGGTTTCTTTCTTCCCTGGCTTTTCCCACCCCTTCCTTGAACACACACCCTGTCACCCCACAGGTCTTGGGTCCTGAGGCTGCCTGTTGACTATGGGTACAACAGCCAGCACAGCTCAGCAGACAGTCTCAGCCACTGCCCCCTTCGAGGGACTCCAGGGTGGCGGCACGATGGATGGGCGGCACTCAGTCAGCATCCACTCCTTCCAGACCACGAGCTTGCACAACAGTAAGGCCAAGTCCATCATCCCCAACAAGGTGGCTCCTGTTGTGATCACGTGAGTGGCAGGGGTAATGTGACCATGTCCCTGGAGGACATGACTGAGGGAGCTGCCCAGAGGGGTGGTGGCATAATGTCTACAAATCGCTTTCATGGATGAAGACACAGGGGCCCAGAGAGGTTAGGCAGAGACTCTGTCGTGGGTGTCTTAACTTATGTTACTTACTATGTCTGTAGTGCCAGGGAGCGTGGAGAGGGCAGAGTGACTGGGGAAACACTTTTTTGAAAATAATTTTTGGCTGAACATTTTCAAAGGAAGTTTATATACTTAGATGCATAAAATTTAGATTTTTTTCCCCACAACCAGTAATTATGGTTGGAAACTGAGGTTAACACCAGGCCATTAAAGGGCCTTGGGCTGAAAAAGCTGGAAGCTGTTGGTCAAATGTCCTAATTAGGTCCTTTGGGGACAGTCTCAGAGGAGGCTGAGGGTTCGTTCTGGCACCATATTTTGAGAGAGACCTGGATACACTGCGTGCGTCCAGAGGAAGAGGGTCAGGAAGGGGCCCTGAAACTGTGCCTGCCTTAAGGGCCCAGTGAATGAGCGGGTGCTGGGTGCCCGAGGCCAGAAAGATGGAAGGGGCATTGGATCTGTCTCCTGGGGAGTTGGAAAGCCTCGTCTTCCATCAAATCCGCCCACTGTTCTCCCTTGCCTCTGGGCCCCTCAGGACACAGAGAATAGGACACAGTGAGCTAAGAATTAAATATATTCCACACATAGAAGTTTGGCAGAGACCTAGCAGATGGGGCCTTCTGTGTAAGGAAACCTGAGGGTGAATGATAAATGTGGCCTGCTAGCTTTGGGGCCTGACAGGAAAATTATAATCATAATAAGTTACTGAGTTCATAATGAGGGGAGATGTTACATAAAAGAGACTTAATATGTAGTCTGTCTACTAGAGATGACAAAACTAGGTTTGAGCCTTGAGGGCAGTATTGGAGACGTGTGTCCTGGGCCTTCCTTGCTTCGTGATCTTGGGCGAATTTATTCCCTTCTTGAGCCTCAGTTTCCTTATCAGGACACGTGGAGATGATATTCAAAGTATTTAAGTAAGTGATATCGCTCAGAAAAATGGCCTGCTGTAAAAATCCACCATAATGGTCTTGTACCTGCCTCCTACAGCCAGCCATGAGTGCAGTACTCCTAGTGTGTTTGAGGTGGAAGGGACCTTAGAGATCATCCAACACAGGGACCAGCCAACTATATCCTGTAGGTCAAATACAGCCCATCATCTGTTTTTGTAAATAAAGCTTTATTGGAACACTGCCATTCCCATTTATTGACATATTGTCTGTGGATGCTTAACAGTTAAACTGCAGAGTTGAAGTTAGTTGCAACAGAGACTGGATGACCTCTAAAGCCTCGACTATTTACCATTTGTTTCTTGATATAGAAGTTTTGCTGACTCCTGATCAGATGCAAAAACTGACCTAGATACACAAACTGAGTTTCGGAGGGTAAAAAGATTTGCTCACCACAGGCCATGCGGTGAGATGGAGGCAGAGCTGGTAGCGAGAACCCAGGTCTCTTGACTCCTTGTCTAGTGCTCCCTGCCCCACCCATTCCAGCAGCCTGCCTTTCCTAGAGGCAATTCTTTTGCGAAGAGGATCAGACACCAGATCACGCACTCCGGGAGGCAGTGTCTCATTCATTATTATAATCAGCACAGAAGCTTTTTGAAGTACACAGACTTCCGCCTGGTTTAGCATCTGCAGAAACCTGGAGTTATACCTGTGGGTTTTGTTTGAAATGGCCCTGCGTGGAGGTAGAATTATTCCTGGTAATAATAATTTTATTGATATGTTCTTATTGTGCCCAAGGCACTGGGCTAAGCACTTACATTCATTAATGCATTGAATTCTCACGGCAGCCCCAGGAGGTGGGAATCACTGGAAGTGGAGCTACAGAGAGAGTGAGTAACTCCAAGAGCATGGAGTTACCAAGTGGAGGTAGATTCATGCCCAGGCCACGGGGCCCCCAAGTCTGTGTCTGAATTGCCTCACTGTGCTGTGAGATTGTCAGTGTGGAGAATGTTCTCAGAGACAATCTGAAGGAGCAAAGTAATCCCCGAATAGAAAACCTTACAGAAGACAGAAACTTCTCACACATAAAAGTTCAAGAGGTGTACCAGTCTGATATGGCCACTTCACGATCAGCCAGGCTCCTCTTCTCTTGTGACTCCGCCGTCATCGACATCTACTTCCTGCCTTCACTTCTGGATGCTAGCCGGGGAGAAGGAGAGAAACATAGAAGGCACACATCTTCCCTTTAAGGGAATGGTGCAGAAGTTGCACACATTACTTTTTCTCACATCCCATTGGCCAGAACTTAATCACATGACCATACTAGCTGCAAGGGTGTCTGGGAAATATAATCTTCAAATGAATGGCCCAGTCCTAATTCCGAGCTTCTATTGCTGATGAAGGGGAAAGTAGATATTGGGGTACAAGGGGCGGTCTCTGCCACAAAGGGGTAGCCACATGGGCGGGAGGTGGGGGCCCTGCTGTGGAGTCTGGTGAGGTTGGAGAGGACTCTGGCCACAAGGTTGCTTGATTCGGTCTCTGTCTGCCCCTGGCAGGTACAACTGCAAGGAGGAGTTCCAGATCCATGATGAGCTGCTCAAGGCCCATTACACTCTGGGCCGGCTCTCGGACACTACCCCTGAGCACTACCTGGTTCAGGTGAGGTCAAGTCCTATTCTCCCCTCACCCTTTTGGCCTGTCTCCTCCTGGCCTCCTTCCTCACAGATTTTCTCCTTTATCTCTTCCTGCTTTCCCTACTGTCCCCACCCCACCCTCCAGAGTCCCAATCCCACTTCTTCTCACCCCCTGGTTTCCTGAGGCCTGTTCCTCCTGCCTTGTGGAGCCCCTGCTCTTCTCTCTCCATCTCCTGCCCGGCCCCAGCCTTTTCACAGCCTCTCCTTCGGGGCACCAGGAGAATACAGATGGGGACAAAGGCCCCTAGGCCCCAAATTGCTTCTTCTAGGCTGGGGATCTCCCTCCCCTTCTCTTTCAAAGTTTCAGGATTTCTTTGGCTTATCTCTCTCTCTCTCTCTTTCTTTTTTTTTTGTGTCTTAAATATTCCCTGGAAAGTAAAGTCCACAAGGACAGGTGACTTTTCATTGGTCTTGTTCACTGCTGCTACCCCAGGCCCCAGAACAGTGCTTAGGTGCTATGTAGGTGGTCAGTAAATAGTCAATGAGTGAATGACTGTATGAATAATCATAATGATTAAACTGTATTTGCTGAAAGAGTAGCTAGGAATTTTTGGCATCTGGAAGAAGTGATCCCACTTATCTGTGAGCAATGTCCATGCAGTCCTACTGAAGGCAGGAGGATGGACAAGATGAGCTCAGGGTTCCTTTTTGTCCAGGAATGAACTCTTCTGGTTCCCCGACTCTCTCCTGATTTCCAAATGGTGTTTTTCTCTTTTCTTAGTCGTTATGGCATTCGTTCACCCCAGCTAGGAAGGGGAAAAACTTACCCGTCCTCAGAACGGTAGGGCCCTAGGAAGCTAGCACAGTTTTCCTCTGGTTGATTCCTGCCGCCCCACCTGTGACTCCCTACTCAGGCCCCTTCTCCATCCAGTTCCTCCGGGGGCAAGAGACGTTTGCCTTCCTTCCAGGGAGCTTCAGGTTTGCTCTACAGCCAACTTCAGTTTTCTGCCCCTGCAGTGTCTCTCCCTGTTCTCCTTCTTCAAGGCCTGGCTCAGATGCCACCTCCTACATGAAGCCTTCTCGGACTCCCCCTCAGGAGGAATTGTCTTTTCTTTTCCTACGCTCTGTGACAGCCTGCCAAGGATCACAGATGGTCATGTATTTTCATCCGTTTTTTTTTTTCTGCGAGCCTGCAGACAACTTGAGGACCGTGTTCCCCACCCCATCTCCCTGCTCCCCATCCCCTGGGACCTGGGATAGAGCCCTGCCTGTAGAAGATGTCCCCGAGTCATCTGAGTGACCCCCTGTGGCTCTCCCATTGCTAGGGACGCTACTTCCTAGTGCGAGATGTTGCTGAGAAGATGGACGTGCTGGGCACTGTGCGGAGCTGTGGAGCCCCTAACTTCCGGCAGGTGCGGGGAGGGCTAACCGTATTTGGCATGGGACAGCCCAGCCTCTCGGGGTTCAGGCAGGTCCTCCAGAAACTCCAGAAGGACGGACACAAGGTAAGCACGATCACTTTCCGGGCAGGGACTCGCCTGCAAATCTGGAGAAAGGGATTCCTGGGGGGAGAAACTCCAGAGGCTCTGGAGGGGCCGGGCCACATGATGAGAAGGGCAGCTGGTGACCCGGACCAGGCCCTGTCAAGCCTTGAGTACCATGATGGTCATTGTAGTCAGCATGGTTGGGAGATTCTGGGCAAATGTTTGTTGCATTGTCTTGTGTGGACTTGGGAGCCCAAGGTCAGAAGCCCACTGTGAGGACCTCAGAGGAAGTGAGGAGGGTGACAGGGTGAAAAGAGGGGCCAGGTCATGATGAGAGAGCTCCGAGATGATGATCACAGCTAATGCTTATATCTTCACGTCAACCCTGTGAGGGTGGGGCAGCTATTCTATTTTATAGAGGAGGAAACAGGCTCAGAGAGGACAAGTGACATAGCTCGTGAGTGTTGTCCCAGGACCCAAACCCAGACACCTGGACTCCAGGTGGCTACTTTTGAATGACTCCTCTGGTGGGGTTTTGAGTGTCTCCAGGACAGGGGCTGAGGGTCCACTGTGATTTCAGGCTCATCGTGGTTTCCTAGTGTCTGACTTGACCTGCAGTTAAGATGGAGAGTCTTTGAGTGAATCAGAGTGGGCTGGGGGGTGTAAGCTGTGCAAATCCATTTTCTCAGCTTTCCTGCAGGTTCCTCCAGGGTGGAGTCTGCCCATGTATCTCCCTTAGTCTGTACCATGCATAGTGAATGAATAATTGCATGATAGTAATAGGTGTTCATTTCTTCAACTGATGCTTTTCGAGTACTTGATTTATCTAGGGCTCCATGCTAGGAATTGTGGGGATGTGAACATGACCAGGATATGATTCTACCTGCGAGGAATCTGTAGTCTACGAAGGGAGAAAAGATGTATTCATGATAATGTTATTACATAGCAGGAATTAACACCTTCAGACAAAGGACTTGAGAGGAGAGAGGGTCAGGAACAGATAGCATTTGGGCTGAGCTTTGTTTCTTGGGTAAGATTCAGGTTCAGGGACAGGATGGGGTGATGAGCCCTTCAGGAGGGGGAACAGCCTGCTCAAAGGCCTGGAGGTGGAGCAGTGGAGCGAATGTCCATGTCCGATAGTGGTGATGGTGTCCTTCCTCCTCGGTCTCCTGGCAGGAGTGCATCATCTTCTGTGTGCGGGAGGAGCCCGTGCTGTTTCTGCGTGCTGATGAGGACTTTGTGCCCTACACACCTCGAGACAAGCAGAACCTTCACGAGAACCTCCAGGGCCTTGGACCTGGGGTCCAGGCAGAGAGCTTAGAGCTGGCCATCCGGAAAGAGGTGAGGGCCACTGGTATGGACGAGAGGCTCCCTTCCTGGCAGGCCTCAGCAGCAGAGTTGAGACCCCAGCCCACAGCCCAGTTTGGCTCTCACCAGCCCACACTCGTCCACTTTGCTGTCCTGCTTGGACGAGTGGCTGGCTACGAGGCCTGCTCACAGGCAGCCAGAGGAAGGGCTTCCTATTCCTCTGGCTCTGTTTGCCTCTGCTCCTTTTGCACCCTGCTTTTCTGCTTTGCATTCAGCATCCCTATTTAGAAAGGGTTCTGGTGGAGTGAAAAGAGCACTTGACTAGGAGTCCAAGACTGAAGTTCAGCCCTTCATGAGCTGTGGGGCCTGGGGTGAATCACTTCTCTCATGGGCCTTTGTTTCTGAGGTTCCCCTGTCCTCCTCCTCCACAAACTTAGTCAAGGTCTCTGAGGCTGTTGACACATCACAGAGGTGTGTAAATAGAGTGTGAGTGGTCACAGTGCCCCTGCCAGAGACTTTCATGGGCAGGAGCTGAAGCCGCATTGGCCACTGGTCATCTCTCCATCTCCCTTCCAGTCTTCCTCTCTAGCTCCCAGATGACCAAGCCTCATCCTGTACTTCAGCCTAGTGGCTTAGTTAATTCCTGCTGCCCACTGGGCAGAGCCCTTCCTACCTGACCCCGGTGTATAGGTGGCTACCCTCAGGACACCCATGGCATAGAGAGCATCCTTGGCCATGTAGTTCCCCCTGGGGGAAAAGCAGCCTGTCTGTGGGCTCTGTGTGGCCTAGCCACTCCAGAGCTCAGCCAGGAAGGCCGGGAGGGACTTGAAGGTCCATCATGGCCCTCTGGCCCTCATACCTCCATGTAGATCCACGACTTTGCCCAGCTGAGTGAGAGCACGTACCAAGTGTACCACAATACCGAGGACCTTCGTGGGGAGCCGCACACTGTGGCCGTCCGGGGCGAGGATGATGTGCACGTGACCGAGGAGGTGTACAAGCGGCCCCTCTTCCTGCAACCCACCTACCGGTACCGAGGGCCAGTTCTGCACAGGACCCCCAGGGTGTTGGGCGTGTAGCTCTCTGGGCCTGTCCTCCACTGTGGCCTCAGTCTCACCATCTGCAGGTGGGGCTGAGTTCCCCTTGCCTATCTCCCACGGGAATGCAGGGAGGAGGGGGATGCCCAGGGTGTGTGGCCTGCCTGATGGGCTGCTCCCCGTCACCTGGCAGGTACCACCGCCTGCCCCTGCCTGAACAAGGGGCTCCGCTGGAAGCCCAGTTTGATGCCTTTGTCAGTGTCATCCGGGTAAGCGGGGGTGAGAGCACGGAGTGGGGCAAGGGCCTGGAGAGTGGGTCTGTGTCTAGGCCCTGTCTCCATGGAGATGCTCAGGGTGGGTGTGGCCTCTGGATTTCCTCGGAAGAAGTCCTCATTTTGTGTTGTGGATGGTGTTGAGTATGTTGGGTATGTGTGTGTATACACGTCTGCGTATCTCTGTGTGTGCGGTGTGTGTTCACATGTAGGGTGGGGTTGTGTGTGTTTGTGTGTGGATGAGTATTTGCACATCCTCTGATGACACAGCCCAGCACTTACTGGAGTACTGGACTTCGGCCCTGATCGGGCTGCTAACTTGCTATGTGATCTTGGACAATTTCCGAACTCGCTAGACCTCAAGTTCCTCATTTCTTTATTGGAGCTAAAAATTCTTACCCTCTAGACTCTTCCACTGGTACTTGCTGAGTCCTGGTGGTATTTCTCTTCCAACCCCTTCAGGGTGTCACCTTATTTAATTAATATTTTACGGGGCTGTTAGATATGGCCTTGTCCCCTCTGAGTAGTTCTTGCTTTCAGAGACAGTTCCTTGATCTCCTCCAGGGTCTGGGAAGGAGGCAGGGCCTGCACAACCTGGGGGCCGGTGGAGCAGGGGGCAGGTAGAGCAGACTGGGTTTTGGGGTTTGGCGAAAAAGGCTGAGCTGCCTATTTGGCCCCATCTTGCCACAGGCTGTGGGATGGGGTGGGCCTATGTCCTAACCCCCTACCCCTCTTTGGTCCTTAGCCGGGGGATTTCTGGGTCACGCCATTACATGATATTCATGGTTATTTTCCCAGGAGACTCCCAGCCTGCTGCTGCTCCGTGATGCCCATGGGTCTCCCCCTGCTCTCCTCTTCAGCTGCCAGACAGGCTTGGGCAGGACCAACCTGGGCATGGTCCTGGGTACTCTCATCCTGTTTCACCATAGCGGGTCTGCCTCCAGGCCAGAGTGAGTGGCATGGGACCCGGTTCCTCAAGTGGCTGCCCCAGTATGCTGGGGACATCTCAGGAGCTCAGAGCCAGAGCTGCAAAGGGGGCATCTCAGGTTCATTTTCTGGTTTGTCATAGACTTGGTGGGTGACCTGGAGAAAGTCGCTTGACTTTTCTGGGCCTTAGTTTCCCCAGTGGGGGAAATGCCCCTTGCCTCCCCCAACCTGATTTGAGAGGAAGACTTGGAACCTGTAAGTCTGGTGCTTCTCAGTTGCTGTGTAAATGGGAGAGTGTCAACAGCAGGGCTGGCCTAGAGGCCTGTGGGAGTGCTGATTATGCTACTGCCCCCTTCCTTGTCAGGGCTGTTCCCTCAAAGACCAAGCCACTGCCCATGGAACAACTCCAGGTGATCCAGAGCTTTCTCCATGCCGTGCCCCAGGGAAGGAAGATGGTGGAGGAGGTGAGCAAGGGGGCTGAGCAAGGAGCTGGGGCAGGGGCACTGAACTCCCCTCACCGGTGGGGTCTCTTTCTTCTCTGATACCCCCGCCCGCCTTCTCGGCTAATCATTCTGTCTCTCTCCTCTCTTCTCTCTCCCCCATCTTATCTTTCCTTGGCTCTGCTCCCTTCCTGCTGCTGTCCCCTCTTCCCTGCCTTGGTCCTTGGCACCAGGTGGACAGAGCCATCACTGCCTGTGCTGAGTTGCATGACCTAAAGGAAGTAGTCTTAGAAAACCAGAGGAAGCTGGAAGGCATCCGGCCGGAGAGCCCAGACCAGGTGAGGTGGGGAGAGCTTCTGCTTAAGCACAAACCTTGCCGCCTCGTTCGTTAAGCCCGTTGACTGGCTTCTTTCAGATTGACTTTTCCTGGTTGCTTCTCCCACCAGAAGAGTGGCTTTCAGAGGAAGGGGAGATAGGGGAGCTGGGCTTGCAGGAAGGATGGATGAGGAAGAGGGGAAGTTTACTTTCCTTGACCAGGTGCCCTCACTGCAGAATAAACAGGACAGAGGAAGGGGCTGCTGACGGGGTGCTGGGGGCCTCTGGGTCCAGATATTTCCCAGACCGCTCATGGCTTGCCTTGAAAATAAAACCCATGATATTTCTTTGGGAAGGCCGGGGCTTGGTCCAGCTCACTGCTTCTGGAAAAGCGGTGGGTTCTGGGCTGTTTCAGCAGGGCTGTCCCCATGCTCTGGGGAGAGGAGGTTGGCTTGACAGTGTTTGCACACAGAGTATGGAAAGAATCTAAAGCCCGCAGAGCCTTTTTATTCTTTAAAACTTAAAAAACATCTTTTAAAAGCAATGTCATACGTGGAAAATTGAGAAATTAGAGAAGGAAAAAAATCACTCATAATCCCAGCACAGCTGCTATGAGCACTTGGGGCTGGCTTCCTTCATTTTTCATTTTATGATGTCCTTGTGTAGGTTGTCCCAGCATGCGGTTTGCATCATGCTTGCTTTGTTTTGTCTTTTCCGTGTCCATACCTGATTGCTGTCATTGAGATTTTCTCTGGCCGTGTAACCAAGCCCATTGCGTGGTTCAGCCATCACTGGCCTGATAGGTTAGAAGCGTGGGCGTGTGGATGTGGGCAACCTGCTTAACTGCTCTATGCCTCAAGTTTCCCCACTTGCAAAATGGGACCACTAATGGTGATGACCCCATAGGATGGTTGTGAGGAGTAGGTCAGATAAGATCCATAAAGCACTTGGAAGGGGGCCTGACAGAGAGCAGGTGTCCCTGGCATGTCACCTGCCATGGTTTACTAAACAGGCCCCTTTTTGTTGGCTAGTTGAGTCACTTCCAGTTCCTCATCAGTGTAAACACTTTTACGATGAGCAGCTTCATGAAAATGACCTTTGATGCCTTTAGTATCGTTTTCCTTAGTCTAGCTTAGGGGCTGGCACACTATAGCCCATCGGCCAAAACCAGCCCACCACCTGTTTTTGTAAATAACTTTTACTGGGACATGGTCTTGCCCATTCTTTTATGTGCTGTCTATGCCTCTCTTATGCTGCAGTGGCCGAGCTGGACAGTTGAAACAGAGACCATGTAGCCTGCAAACCTAAATACTTACTGTGTGGCCTTTTATAGAAATAAAAGTTTGCTGGCCTGGATTCCCAAAGATGGAATTAAGCTTCATCAAAGGGCATGACCTTTCCTTCGAGCCTATACCGATCTGCCTTGCCCTCTGGAGGGTGGTACTGACCTAGCAGGAGAACCCTGATATCCAAAGGCCGAGAGAGGGACACTAGGGACTAATCTCCTCTCTGACAACTCTCGCCCCCCCCACCATTAGAGAGTCCTGGGCTGGGGTTAACACACTTATTTGGGGACCCAGCTCTGTTTGCCATCAGCTGTGTGACTTTGAGCAAGTCACCTCATTTCTCTGAATCCCAGTTTCCCCCTGTAAAGTAGTGGTAATGATTATAGCCCTTGGAGCACTGTCGTGAGAGTCTTTTCGTTTTCTTGCAGGGAGGGTCACAGCCTCAGGGGAGGGTGTCGATATACTTGCTCCTTAAACACAGAGGGTGTGCCACCCTGCATGGTGGATGGTGTTGGAGCAAAGTGGGGAGCCGCAGCCTGTCTCTGGGCTCAGAGCCTGTGGGGGAGGCAGCCCCTACACCAAGGACTGTAGTTCCTACTATATAGTCACCATAGCTCTCCCTGCACCAGGAGTTACCCGCTACAGATGGGGCAGAGTTAGATGCTTGGAAGACTTTCAGCCCAGCAGAACTGCGTTATGAAAAGAGGGGAAGATTGTTTTCTGGGGAGTCTCAGGCTTAACTCCTGCCCGTCCTGGGGTGGGGACTGGGTGACCACAGCAGCCCCATCTTTACGTTCTCGCCCTCTCTTCCTTTCTCCTTCTCTCAGGGAAGTGGCAGGCGGCACAGTGTCTGGCAGAGGGCGCTGTGGAGCCTGGAGCGATACTTCTACCTGATCCTGTTTAACTACTATCTCCATGAGCAGGTGGGGCTGGAGGAGGAGTGGACCCACGTCCCTTCTCCTGGAACCCTTCCAGCCTCCCTGCCACAGAGACAGGCGTGGGGTCATGAGGGATCCTTGTGGAGCTGGGGAGGAGAGTGGGGACATGTGTGTTGGTTCTCAAGGAAGATGGGTGTTGGGGAGGCAAAGAAAGACCCGGATAAAGGGGTGGTCTGTGCTAGTTCGGGCAAAGCGGGACCCACCTCTCTTCACTGGGCCCTAGTCTCTGTACCCTTAGCCAGGGCATCGGGGTCCAGAAGGATCTTGCTTCAGACATCCTGGTCCTTGCTTCCCACCTTCTCATCCCTGCCCAGGGCCACCATAGTCTCTGGGGACTCCCCCACCACAGGGCAGACAGAGTGAGTTCCGGATGGCACGTGCCCCTGAATCCCTGTCTCTCTCTGCCTTGGGCTGCAGTACCCGCTGGCCTTTGCCCTCAGTTTTAGCCGCTGGCTGTGTGCCCATCCTGAGCTGTACCGCTTGCCTGTGACACTGAACTCAGCGGGGCCTGTGGCTCCTGGAGACTTCATCTCCAAGGGCTTCCTGGTGAGTATGGCTGGCTGTCTGGGGACGTGGGAATGTGTGGGGGCTGGCCCTTGATTCCTGTGGGGTTGGGTTGAGCATTGTCCTCACAGGAGGCAGAGGAGCAGGTGCAGCTTTGGCCACTGTTCTAGTCCCCGCTCCTCAGTCTCAAACCCAAGTGTTCTGGGCAGGGAGTCAGAAGGCCTGGTTCTAGTGCTTTTGCCACCAGCTTCTCATCTTTGAGCCTCAGTTTCCTCATCCAGAGAGTGGGCACCATTGCTCTTCTCCTTGCCGGGGCAGTGATGAAGCTCTGAGTGTACAGAAGTGCTCTCCAAACTGTGAAGTGTGGTCCTGCCCCTCCTTTGCTTCCCTCGGGCTGGCTCTGAACCTCTCAGGGACTGCTGTGGGTCCCAGGCTTGCTGCTCTCCCCACAGGGGGCGGACGATCTCATCTCCCTAGATGCACTCAGCACCGTCAGAGAGATGGACGTGGCCAACTTTCGGAGGGTGTCTCGAATGCCCATCTATGGCACAGCCCAGCCTAGTGCCAAGGTGACCACCCCAGGGGGCCTGGGTCCACTATTGGGGTGGCAGCAGGGGGCGGTTTGAGCTTTTTTGCCGACTTTTCTCCTGTCCCCCCAGGCCCTGGGGAGTATCTTGGCCTACCTAACTGATGCCAAGAGGAAGCTGCGGCAGGTTGTTTGGGTCAACCTGAGGGAGGAGGCCGTGCTGGAGTGTGATGGGCACACCCACAGCCTGCGACAGCCTGGGCCCCCCATGACCGCTGACCAACTGGAGGTGAGGCCCTTCTGCCTCCTACATGCCCCTATCTTGGAGGCCTTCTGGGGAACTGGCTTGGGAGGGTCTTTAGAAGGTCTTGTATTCCTATGGTGCAGATGGAGAAACTGGAGCCCCAAGGGGAACAGTCTCAGGGAGTGGCTGATTGCGGCTACCTGCCTGTCTCTGGGTCTGGTTGTGACCCCTGAGGCTCAGGAAGGGGCAGGCATGGGCCTGGAAGCCAGGACTGGCCCTCGCCATGGCGGGCTCTGGTCTTTCAGGGCTGGCCTGGAGGTTGCCTCAGCAGCCTGTGCCCTCTGTCCCACCCTCCCCTAGAACCTGGAGACCCAGCTGAAGGCCCACCTGAGCGCGCCTCCCCCAGGAGCGGAGGGCCTACGGACCCACAGATTCCAGACGTGCCTCACCACGCAGGAGGTCTTTAGCCAGCACCACGGGGCCTGCCCTGGCCTTACCTACCACCGCATCCCTGTGCCAGACTTCTGTGCCCCCCGTGAGGAGGTGAGGGGGCCAGGCAGGCGAGGACTGGGAGACAGAGGAGACCCCCCGCCCCCTGGCCTGGGTCTTGGCTGTGGACACAGCTCTGCTGAGGGACTGGGAGCTTATTCCACAAGGGTTCAGATTTGGCTCAGGTTGGTTTATCCACATCCCTTCCAAGCTTGGTGTTTGTGCACGGGCGCGCACGTGCGTATATGTGTGTGTGTGTGTGTACAAATGTGTGTTTATTATGTATCATAGGTGTGTATGGGGGTGGAGCATGTCTGTGGCCTTTGTGATACATGTGTGCCTGTTGTGGGACTGTTTGGAGCGGGTGTGGGTGTCATTGTGGAGTGTGTATATGTGTGTGGTGCATGTCTTTTTATGGTCTATGATGTATATTTTGTCTGGGGGACAAGTATGGAGAACGTGTCTTTTGGGGAGTTGTGTGGTCAAGTATGTGTATGGGGTTTGTGCAGGAGGGTGTTGTGGGCCGCTATGCGTGCTTGGTGTGTATCATGTGTGAGTCGTTGTGGGCCTGTATAATATGTTGGTTGTTTGGGTGACATGTCTGTGTGGGTCTGTGTGGGGTGCGTGCAGGGCCTGTCATGTGTTCCCTGCGATGTGTGATGAGTGAGCTTGGATATCCTGCCTCATTTTGCTCTGTGGGTCTGGTAACCTGTAGTTTGCTGCCCCCTGGTGGCTGCACACTGCAGTGGTCACTGCTGCGTGGTGAGACTTATCTCAGGCTGGGACCACATCTCAAGCTGGCAGTAGAATAGGGGGGTCCACGGATAGCCTGGAGGTGCAGCACATGGGAGTGCGTATGCATGCGCTTGTTCTTCCTGGTGGATGGTGGCAGGAGCCCCAGGCGTGTGTGTGTCTCTGCTCAAGTGTCCTGGTCCTGGAGTGGTCACGCTGTACACGGGGGTGGGGCTGTTTACATGCATCTGGTCTTGCGTGTACACAGTGAGTTGAGGTGAGCCTGACACAGATCCTGGCACGGGGCGAGCACTCCCTTTGTGGGGTGAGCTGCCTCAGGAGCCTGTGCAGCCAGGAGCACCCACTGACTCAGACCTTGGTCTCCCCACCTAGGATTTTGACCGGCTGCTCGAGGTCCTGCGGGCTGCCCTTGCTAAGGATGCGGGCACTGGCTTCGTGTTCAGCTGCCTCAGTGGCCAGGGCCGAACCACAACTGCCATGGTGGTGGCTGTGCTCGCCTTCTGGCACATCAGAGTACGTGCGGCATCTTGTATGAGGACAGGAGTCTGCCCAGGAAGGGTGGGCGCTCGGTCCCTGGGGACACTGGCTATGCCAGGAGGGTGTGGGGGTAGAAATTGTGCCCTGGTGGTCTCAGAGTCCCCTTTCATCAGTCCTGGGCAGAGGGCAAATGGGGCTGGCAGACCCCTGGCAAGGGGCTCCTGGCATGAGGGAGAGGTGCAGCCTGGGGAGGCGTGCTCCCCATCCCACCAGCTGTCCTCCCTCAGGGATTCCCCGAGGTGGGCGAGGAGGAGCTCGTGAGCGTGCCTGATGCCAAATTCACCATGGGGGAGTTTGAGGTGAGCACGCCCAGTGGAGTCCCCAGGGGACACCTCGGGGAGGGGAGAGGGCAAGTCTTGCTGGCAGGTCTGGGGAGGATCTCCAAGCTCTCCTCAATGCTGTTGCCTTCTTCTACCTCATCACATCAGTGCTTCTCTGTTCCCATTTTACAGATGAGCAAACCAAGGCATGGGGCAGGTGGGCTCTGGGGTCCTGGCAGATGACCATTGGAGATGGGGAGCCTAGACCCCTCTCACCCTGCCTAATCCTGCTACTGGGCTACTGTGTAACCTGGGGGAGTCTGCTGGCCACCAGCCTGTCTGGAGAGCATTGACAGCCCCCTCATAGGCAGCTGGGACCCGGCTATGGTTGGTGACCTTGGAGCAGGGCCCTGGCCTGCCCCGCCCCCACCCCCATCTCAGCAGGGTCTGGGTGGGCAGATGCTAACATTTCTGAATTAGTCACCCATGTATTGTGTGCCTGCCACATGTCGTCTTCCCAGACACCTTGCAAATAGGTGGCGAAGTCTTCCCCTTACAGATGGGGAACGTAGAACTCAGAGTCAGCACTTATCTACCTAGTGTCAGTGTTGTGGTTGGCTCTCGCCTCCCTGGCCAGCCTCACCATGTGCCCCTCCTTGCTGTCCTGCCGCCCCGGCCGTCATGCAGGTCCTCAAACCCACTAAGCTCTTTCAGCTTCCAGGCCTTTGCATATGCTGTTCTCTTACCGTGGACCTCTTTTCTCTTCCTTCTCCTGGCTGCTTTGCTGATTCTTTTCTTATCTTTTTTTTTTTTTTTTATAGTGGTAAAATATACATAGCATAAAATTTACTGTTTTAACCATTTTTAAGTGTACAGTTCTGCGGCATTAAATACATTCTCACTGTTGTACAACCAACACCACTGTTCATCTCCAGAACTTTTTCATCATCCCAAACTGATTGTACCCATTAACCAATAACTTCCCATTCCCTCCTCCCTTTAGTCTCTGATAACCACTGTTCTATTTTCTATCTGTATGAATTTGACTATTCTACATACTACATATAAGTAGCATCACATAATATAGTACTTATAATAAATACTTGTTCTTTTGTATTTGGTGTATTTCACTTGAGATAATATCTTCAAGGTTCATCCATGTTGAGCATATATTAGAATTTCATTCTTTTCATAGACTGAATAATATCCTATTATATATACATGTGTGTGTGTATATACATATATATACGCATATATGTATATGTGTGTGTGTGTGTGTGTGTATATATATACATATATATATATATGTATATATATATATATATATACTGCATTTTGTTCATCCATTCGTCTGTTGATAGACACTTGGGTTATTTCCACCTTTCGGCTGTGAGTAATGCTGCTGTGAACATCAGTGTACAAATAATCTGTTCAGGTCTCTACTTTCAATTCCATAAGTGGAATTGCTCGATCATATGGTAATTCTGTATTCAATTTTTGAGGAACTGCCATATTGTTTTTCATAGTAGCTGTGCCATTGTGTATTTCTACCAGCAAGCCACAAGTGTTCCAGTTTCTCTACATCCTTGCCAACACTTCTCGTAGTTTTTTTGTTTTTTTTTGTTTTTTTAGTAATAGCTATTCTACCGGTTATGAAGTGGCATCTCATTGTGGTTTTGATTTGCATTTCTCTAATGACTAATGATGTTGAGCATCTTTTCATGTGCTATTTAGCCATTTGTATATGTTCTTGGAGAAATGTCTGTTAAGTTCTTTGTCCGTTTTTGATTTGGATTGTTTTGTTTTCGAGTTTTAGGAATTCTTTATACATTCCCCAGTCCACTGGGGAACATCCAATAGCGTGTGAAGAGAGCTGGAATAGACCTCGGTTCTGAGGGCTGAGAGTGCAGCTGGGGAAACCTAGCAGGGGAGCCTAGGAGGGCTTCATGGAGGAGGTGATATTTGAGTGCATTTTAGAAAGATGAATGAGTCCACTGGGTGAGAGGGAGATGTGTGCAGAGGAGATCAAGTGTGCAAAGTCAGGAGTCTGGAAAGGTCAGGAGCTGTTTAAGGCTGTGATTGGCCAGAATGAAAGGAAGTGGTCTCTAGGTGGGGGGACCTACATTGTGAGGATCCTGGAGGGTCATACTATGTATTTGACCTTAACCTTGAGGTCAGCAGAGAGGCAGAAGAGTTATGATCAGACTTTGATTCTGTGGGGCCCATACCGTGGAGGAGGGAGTGGAGAGGAGAGGCAGGGCCTGAGTGAGGAGGGGGCCGCTTGGCAGGAAAGAGAGGCCCAGTTCCCATTGATAGGTTTTAGGGACCACTGGCCATGGGGTTAAGAGGGTGCCCAGGATGACCTTTGGGTTTCTGGCTGGTGGTGACAGCCAAGGAGATGGAGAATTCACGGGGGAAAGCAATTTAGGGGACAGGCTAGGAATTCAATTCATTGAGTTTGAAAAACCTGCAGCTTTTTGCCTGGGGAGTTCCCTGTGGGACAGATTTCTAACTCTGTGCCTCCCTGGGGACCCATCTGTGGTCTGCCCTCCTCTCGAGCTTGGTGTTGGTCCAGATCCCAGGTCCAGGGTGTTGGCTGGGTTGCAGCCTCTCCCCATGGCCTGAGCCAGGTTAGCCGAGTCCTCCCAGGCTATGGATCCTCTCTTCCCACTGGGCTGTAACTCCACCCCTGCTGGTGTGCCAGCCCTGGGCGGGTCCTTTCTGAGAAGCACTAGAGGATGGAAGAACCTCCTCCCCAGGATAGTCCCGCTGTTGACCCACCTGTGGAGGTGGGGACGGTGGGCCGTGTGCGTAGGCAGCGGCCAGATTGAGAGAAGAATTAGGTCGGGCTTCTGGCCTTTTGTTCATTTAGCAACTGTCGACGGGGTGCTACTCGGTGGAAGGGCCTCACTCTCAGGGGTCAGGGAGCTTCTCATCTGGTGGGAAGCGGATGTGAAACAAGTGAGCACATGGGTGGATGAGCAGATGCCCTTGACGGTGGGGCTCTGAAAGGACTGTGCAAGGTGTTGGGGGTGCACTGAGGGGCTCCAGGAAGGCATTGTCCTGAAGGGAGGATTATGAGTGAGGCAGGAGGCAGGTGGGGTCAGGCAGTGTGGGGCCTTGTAGACCTGGGAAGCTATCAGATATATGTTGAGTGCAAGGGAGCCATAAAGAGTTTGAAGCCAGGGATTCTACAGATGGGACTTGCTCACATTTGTCTTCTCATTAAGCCCTCTCTGGCTCCCAGGGAGGAGGTGGGGCTGCTGCAGTGGAGATGAGAGGGGATGGGGCCTGGATTGGTGCTGACTGTGGGGGTACAGGGTAGAGAGATTCGTAGAGGGGATCCACAGGGAGTGGTTGAGAGGAACGATGGGGGAAGAGGCCTGCCCCACAGAGCGACCTTCACAGGCCTGTCTTCCCAGCAATAAAGGGGGCTTACATCAGGTGAGTGGTGTCCACACTGGGTTCCCCATAGCTGGGTGTCCCTGGAGTGCCTGGGGGCTGCTGTGGGGTGAAAATAGAGCTAGCAGGGTCCCCACTTAGGCTCATCACACACCCTACCTCACCCCACCAGCCCCAGTTACACAACTGTCTGTTTTGTAGAGTTCTCGATAAGGTTTTGTTTGAAGCAAGGTTTCTACTGCTTAAAAAAACAGACACCTTAGGAGCCCCAGCTTCAGATACCCAGGAACCCCCTTGTTCCCCACCCCGAAGGCAGGCAGGGCTCTGTGGTCAGGGCCTGGGGCTTGAGGCCGGCATGGCCCTTAGTATGGGGTGAGCCTGTTCCTGAGGCCCCACCTGCCCACCTTGGTTTTCTCTCTGCTCAGCCCCACTCCTCTGGCCCCAGGTGGTGATGAAGGTGGTGCAGCTGCTGCCCGATGGGCACCGTGTGAAGAAAGAGGTGGACGCAGCTCTGGACACAGTCAGTGAGACCATGACGCCCATGCACTACCACCTGCGGGAAATCATCATCTGTACCTACCGCCAGGTGAGCCCCACCCCTGATCCAGGTTCACAGCCCAAGGTGTGGCCACCGGGGGTGTGAGGTGGCTGGGGGGTCCCGTGGGACCCTCAAGGGCTCTTGGTCATTTCTCCACCTTCTGGAAGTGGAGGTGATCCCTGAAATGGAAACATATCCAGCCCCAACTCTCCCTGGCTTGGTTCTGGAGTGCAGGGTGGGGTGTGCGCAGGGGCAATGTTCAGAATATTTAAGAGCTGTTGCGGCCCTGGGACCCATCCAGTCAACGTGAAAACCTGTCCTAGATCCCTGTGCCAGGCTTTAACCCTCCAGTTTCTGTCTTGGGGAGCCTGGAGATCCTGGGCAGGAGACAGCTGGTAGGTAGGGCCACTCTGTGGTCCTGGAGGGTGTGTTTAATAAATGGCAGGGCAGCAGTTCAGTGGTTCAGCAGCTGATGCTGCTGAGGGACTGAGCATTCGATTATAAAAATCAGGTTTCCATAAAAGTCCAGATTTTATGTAAAAATTCAGATTTTCAGCCTATCTAGAAAAATGTGCCCTCTAGTCAGCCATGGTCCCCACCATTCTGCCACACGTGGCCCTCCTGACCCAGTCATGTAACCTGCCAGGCGTTAGATTTTGTGGCCTCTGGGCTCTGTGTGGAGCGCACTGACCTGCCTGATTCTGTTCTCTGGCCTGGTGAATTAGGTTGGCTGTTGGGGCAAAGGAGGGTGCCGGAACAGGAAGGGGCAGCGGTGGGGAGGACGGGGCGCTTCAAGGATACTGTGCCCGAAGTGAGTGAACACCCCCATGGGTGCCAACCTTTTGTTTTCTGCTGCTGGCCACTAATTCCCAAAGATAGCTTTTGCCCGTGGCCCCTGCAGAGAAGGGGCTGCTTCAAGCCAGGCCCATGCTCTCCCTGAACCCAGGCAGGCCTTGGTGAAATGGCTGATCCAGGCCAACCTTTGCTTAAGGTTATGGATCAGACCATGATTGGGGCAACAGGTCAGGTGCTTGCCTGCAGGCAGGGCATCTGGGGTCAGGCTACGCCCAAGGTCAGATGTCAGTTGGAAGGGCTGTCAAATATGAGGTGGGAAGGGTAGTTAAGGAGTTTCAGAAAACGGAATTTGCTGAACTCTAAAAGATGGACTAGTTTTCCCCAGGGCCTGCAGCTGGGTTTTATCTCCTTTTGAATTACCGTTGGGTCCCACTCATAGTGGTCTTGTATGCTGCCGGGTGGCAGCGATGAACTACAAAACTGAACTGCGTTCAGAGGATACAGAGAGGGCAGAGCACTGAGGGAGGCTTCCAGTTCGCTGTAGCTGGAGGCCCAAGTAGTCGAAAAGGGATGTCTAGCTTTGCTTCAAAACATCATAAGTCCCCCACCTCACACTGGCCACGCTCTGTTAGCCTCCCCTTCCCCACATCCCCTTCCTTCCAGTCCTGCTAGCCCTTAAGTGTCTTCAGGCATTCTAGGTATCTTGCCCCACCCCCACACCCAAAGCTGATAGGCCACCCCTCCTCTGAGCTCTGCAGCCATGGATGTCCTTTGTGAGGCACAAAAGGACATGGAGTATTAAAGGGGTATGAGCTATGGGGAGAGAGGAGGGGTCCCACAAAGCCGAGCTTGAACAATCCCAATATAATGAGAGCCCGGGAAGGCACTTCAGGTGGGAGAGACTGCATGGGCTAAGGCCAGGAGGCTGAAAGATGTAAAGTGAGCTAGAGACAGTGAAGGTGCTTTTGTGCTCACAAACACAGCTGTGTTGGGAGCCGTCAGAGATGAGGTTGGATGGGTAGGTTGGCTCTACTCCATTGGCAGTAGTGAAGGAAGAGTGGTGTGGTTGGGGCTACATTCAGCAGTGGTTGCTCTGGCTGCCTTTGGGGTGTAGAATGTTCTGAGGAGGAGGGAGGAAGCAGAGCCAAGGGAGGGCCCTCACCCTCTCCCTACCAGGCCCACCAACCCCATTCCAAGGGCCAGGATGGTGCTGACCTTTGCTGTGGGAGGATGGGGATCCCTGGTGGCGGTAGTGGCTGCGGCAGGGGCGCGGCAGGGTGGTGGTGCAGTAGCAAGATGTAGGGTCATTCCCCAGTATAGCCGCCAGGTGGCCCCAGTGAGCTGAGAGGGAAACTCTCAAAGATGCTGGCTGAGCAGCAGAGGGGTCTGAGAAACCCTCTAAGCCAGTCCTTCTTGCCCTGGCTGCACAATAGATTCACCTGGGAGCTTTAAACACCCATGCCTGAGCTCCATCCTTAGAGAGTCTGATTTAGTTGGTCTGCTGGGGGTCCAGGTCATGGGTCTTTTTTAAAAAAAATTCCCTAGGTGATTCCAATGTACAATCAAGTTTGAGAACCGCATCCTATAAGCAGGGATTCCCCTACTTTAGTGAGCTTCAGGATCTCCTGGAGACTTGTTAAATGCATGTTGCTGGGTCCCACTCCTGGGTTTTTGATTCTGTAGGTCTGGATGTCTAGCAGGCTCCTAGATGATGATGATGCTTCTAGCTGGGTACCACACTTGTCAATTTCTGCAGCGAAGCCAGCTGAGATTTTATAGGGATTGCTTTGCATGTGTAAATAAATTGGGGGAGTATTACCATCTTAACGATAGTCACTCTTCTGATCAATGAACATACAATGTCTTTTCATTTATTTAGGTATTCTTTAATTTCTTATATGATGTTTTATAGTTTCCAGAGTGTAAGTTTTACACTTCTTCTGTTAACTTTATTCCTATTTTATTATATTTATGCTTTTACAAGTAGAATTGATTCCCTTATTTCACTTTTTAGCTTGTTCATTGCTACTGTATAGAAATATAATTGATGGTTGTGTATTGATCTTCTGTCTTGCAACCTTGCTAAACTCGTTCAATAGCTCTAAAACTCTTTTTGTTTTTGTGAATTCCTCAGAATTTTTTATATACAAGATCATGTCATCCACAAATAGAGATAGGTTTTATTTCTTCCTTTCTAACATGGATGCCTTTTATTTATTTTTCTTGTCTAATTGCCCCAGCAAGATCTTCGATTACGATGTTGAACAGAAATGAAGAGTGGCAAGAGCAGACATCCTTGTCTTGTTTCTGATCTTAGGGGGAAAGCTTTCAGTCTTTCGCCATTAAGTATGATGCTAGCTGTGGGTTTTTCATAAACAGCCTTTGTCAGGTAGAGGAAGTTACCTTCCATTCCTAGTTTGTTTTTTTCACGAGTAAACGTTGAATGTTTTTAAATGCTTTTTCTATGTCTATTGAGATGATTATATATAGTTTTTGCCTTTTATTCTCTTGGTATAGTGTATTATGTTAATTGATTTTTGGATTTTAAACTAACCTAAGACTCTTGGGTTAATTCCTACTTGGTCAGGATGAATGATCTTTATATATTTCTGCATTTGGCTTGTTGAAGATTTTTGCATCAGACTCGTAAGAGATACTGATCTGTACTTTTTTTTCTTATGATGTCTTTGGTTGGTATTAGGGTAATACTGGCCTCATAGCATGTCACTCCCTCACTTTTACAGATGAGGAGACTGAAGCATAGAGAGGAAGAGAAGTTATCACAAGTATATTAGTCAGCGTGGGCTGGCATAACAAAATACCACAGGCTGCATGGCTTCAACAACAGGAATTCATTCTCTCACAGTTCAGTTCTGGAGGCTGGAAAGTTCAAGATCAAGGTTATAGCTGATTTCTAGTGAGGGCTCTCATACTGGCTTGCATACAGCTGCCTTCTCACTATGTCCTCACATGGCCTTTCCTCCGTGGGTGTGTGTGGACAGAAAGAGAGAGGGTAAGGGAGGGAAAGAGGATGGGGCTCTCTGGTATTATTATAAGGACACTAATCTTAGAGGTCATCTAATCATGAACTCCTGGAAGTGCCATTAGAAAACAAAGAATTTAAAGTGACCTCAATCTCATTTGGGATTTCACAGACCAATTTAAAAAAGAGAAGGTTCTTTCTAGGGTTGCCAGTGTGTAACCTTGTTAAATGTGTCCATTTTAAAGAAAGGAGGAAAGAAAGAAGCAAAAATTATAAAACCTATATGATCGGCATTTCATCAAAGAAGGGATATTTTAGTACCAGAAAAGTAAGAGTGGGTGTTATGTCAGACTAGAGGACAGCCCTTGAAAAGTTTTATATTTCTAAATTCCTGTGGACCTGTGAAACTGGTCAAGGACCTGGATTTGGGAATCATAGCTTTTGGCGACTAGATCACTGTCTCCTTTAAGCAGAAAGGCAGAGTGCCTCTTCCAAGATCATCCTGCACTCGCCTGGCCTGGCTGGACCCAGAGTCAATGTCCTCCCTAAGGTCACAGTGATCTAAGCCGTCCCAGCTGCCTCGAGTAGAAGGGGCATTTGGCCAACTCAGCATGTGTGTGTGGACTTTATCATGGTTGACACGGCCCTGCATCAATCCCTGTGTAGATGGGAAGGAAGCAGCTTAGATTGTTCCAGGCTGATAGGTAGGTGGCAGTAACATGGATATGGGAGTTGGAGGGAGCTGGGTTCCGACAGTGCTGTCCTTATCTTCTCTGACCACTATGTTCCCACCTGCCACTTCCCTGGCAGGGCTGTGTGTGGGAAGGACGCGAGGGATTAGAAGCACCGGGCTTGGCTGATGCACAGTAAGTGCTCAACACGTGGGCAGGTTCCCACAATCGTGGTAGGGCCGGTGTCCTGTGATGTTCCTCTGAGCTTCAGAACCCCTGTACAGCCCCAAAGATTTAGTGCTAAAGGGACTTAGAGAGCACACGACCCCTTTCTTTACAGATGAGCGGGAGAGTGGGTTGCCCAGGTCCCTCAGCTGCTGGCAGAGCAGGGATGAGAGGCAAAGGTCCTCACTTGCAGCCCAAGCCCCTGCCCTGAGCACGTTGCCTCTGACCTGAGGTCTCAGTCCATGCTGCCCTAGTGGGCTGAGGCTCCAGAAGGCAGCTGCTCCCTCTACCCTTTCCTTCTGATGGACTGACCCCTCTGGAAATTGGCAGCTCATTTAATGTTTACTCATTAAACCCCTGCCCTCTGGTTTCAAACTGGAAGTCCCCAGGGGCTTTCCAGTTGTCTGCTCAGAGCAGGCCTGGGCGCTGGGTGTGCAGGTGACACTTGTTTGCCTGGTTGGCACCCTGGACCCTCTGAATGGAAATGGACCTGAAACCAGGCTCGAGTGGAGTTTATCACTCCCATTAGCTCATTTCCCTAGGAACATTCCAGGCCCAGTCCACATTCTGCTCATCTGAAGTTTTCCTCCCAGCTGTCCACAGCCTTGGGATTCTGAAGCCCTCAACAGCACGTGGCTCCTTGGCTTCCTGCTCCACTCACCCCCCCACCACCGAGTCCCCAGTCAGTGAGTTTCCCTTTCCTGGCCCCCACCAGGTCCAGTAGTCAACTTACCCTTTAATAATAAGCAATTAAGAAAACAGCCCCTGGAACTTGGCGTTTGTGCTTCTTCCAGCCATAAGACTATTTCAGGGCCCTAAGCAGAGAGGAGTGGGAGAATTTAGAGGTCACTTCTCTGTTGTGGATCAGAAAGGAGGGTTCAGAATATGCATAAATCTCATCTACGTGGTAAGGTTCCACACAGGGAAGAGGACCGTGTGTAGCTTGTTTGTTGTTATAGAGACGACATTAGACACCTGCCCAGTCTCCCAGACTGCTGGCAGCCCAGCAATGCTGTCATGTTTGCCTTTTTCTTTCTGGCCTTTGTGCACTTGCACACACTTTCTCTCACAGGTGTAATCGTGAGTGCACAGGGTGTCCTGCTTGTTCACCTGGATGACATTCACCAGTTTAAAGACGTGCTCAGCCAGCACGTGCTTAGTGGTCACCTACCCTGTCTGGGGATGGACCAGTGGATGAAGTTTCACTGAGTTCACATTCTAGTAGAAGGAGGAGATGCAAATTAATAAATAATTACAGCTCACGATGTTTTATCCTGTTTGTTGAAGAACCTTTACATCAATGTATTTAATGTTGGTGTAATATGGAGTCAAGCAGAAGTGCCCTAGTGTCACGTGCTGCTGCTATAGATGTGGCCCTTTAGATTGCTTCCTGTTCTCATAGTGCATGTTGCTCTTTCATCCGCGTGGATTATTTCTGTGGGCTGATTCTTAAAAGTAATATTGTTGACTGAGTTGAAAGAGAAACTTAGTATTTAAAAAAATTATTTTGGAAAATTTCAAACAAAATTTCAAAGCAGGGAGAATAATTTTATGAACCCTTGTTTGTCCACCTCCCAGCTTCAGGAATTACCAATCAGGGCCAGTCCTATTTCATCAAAATCCCTTCTACCTTCCCTCACAGTCCCCCGCCCCACTGGATTATTTTGAAGTAGGTCCCCGTACCTCATGTTATTTCTTCTGTAAATATTTCAGCACATCCCTTAAAGAAGGGGGATCTTTTAGAAAAGATCATCGTAACGCCATTATCACACCTAAAACAACAATAAATTTCTCATCATCATCATCCAATACCTCATCAGCGTTTAGATGCTCTCATTGGTCTCATAAAGTCTTTTTGTAGTTGGACCAGGATCCAAACAAGATCCACAAATTGCATTTGGTTGATGTAGCCCTTAAGTTGGTTGAATCTCCTTCTCCCAAAGACTATTTGCTGAGGTAATCCAGTTGTCTTACTGGGCGTTCCGCATCTGGATCTTGCCAGTTGCACCCCTGGGTTTAGCTCAGCCCGTGCCGCAGTCCTTGTGCTTCCTGAGCCAGAGGCTTGGTCAGATCCAGCTCTGTTTTTGGCTGAGTAGTCAGGGATGGTGCTGTGTGCTCCATGGGGGCATGGCAGGTCTTCTGGTCTCTCTTGTCACCTGTCAGACACTGGTGGTCATCTCCTGGATCCTTATTTCATTGGGGATTTGAAAAATGGTGATATACTGACTCTCTCAATCCCTCTGCATTAATACTTCTAGGAAGAGAGCTTCCCCGAGGTGCAGTGGGGCAGGAGGTGGGTCCAGTGCTGGCTTTTCCCTTGATTTACCCATCTTCAGATGTTTGGGAGGTGCTTCTCTGAAGTTCGGGGGAAAGATGTTAGATTCGGTGAGCCCCAGTGCTCTTGCAGCAAGGAACCAGACCAGACTAGATGAGGGTCTGGGTGACGGGGGCAGGGGCAGGCTGGGGAAGGAAGACAGAGGGGCTCCTGGAGGGAAGCCAGAAGTGTCCTAATATCTCCTGAGGCATCTCAGAACCACCCTAAGCGGTGCTGACACTGGACCGACAATACCTTTTCACATGCACAGTCTCGGTCAACCCTCACTTTGTGCTTGCGCCTGACGAAGAACAGGCTGTAATGCTCTCACCGTTTTTGCATTTGAGCAAGGGAAGCACGGGGCTTGCCCAAAAACACACAGCTGGTGGATGGCAGGAGGAGAGTGAGACCCCAGGATCCAAGTCCCAGATCAGGCCCTCTTCAATATGCCGCACTGCCTCCCAAGGAGGAAAAGGCACAGTTTCAGGCCCTGCCCACCTCAAGCCCCGCTGCAGGTAAAAATGAGAACTAGAAGCCACGATACTTGCTTTTGTATTCCCATTCCCATTAGGGGAGAGAGGGCCAGAGGATAAGAATACATTTCAGATGCCGGCCATGGGTATAGCGTGGAGGGGCGTTTTGTGGACAGGATATGGTACCAAACCCACACACACATTTTCCATAGAGACGGCCTTTCCCTGATGTAATAGTCTTGGCCCCTCCCTCTGCCTAGGCCTCTCGCAGGCTGCCCAGCCTCTGGGGACTGCAGCCTAGTGATACCTCCTCCGTTCTTTAGAGCAGAGTCCCCAACCCCCGGGCCATGGACAGGTAATAGTCTGTGGCCTGTTAGGAACCGTGCCACACAGCAGGAGGCAAGCGAGTGAAGCTTCATCTGTGTTTGCAGCCGCTCCCCAGCACATCACCACCTCTACTCCACCTCAGATCATCAGGCATTAGATTCTCATAGGAGCACCGGTCCCTGGTGCCAAAAATATTGGGGACTGCTGATTTAGAGCATTCATGAAATGGAGTCAGGGCCTCATCACCCAATGTGTATGAGGAGGCCAGAATACTCATGGCATTTAAAAGAACAGCCTCAAAAGGAAAAAAAAGAAAAAACCCTCTGAACTAAGCCACTCCATGAGGTTGGGATAGAGGTGAGAAGGCTTGGACCCCTGGCTGAGGAGAATCCAAGATGGTCAGCAGCCCACACTGGCGGCACCATCTGGTAAATTAGTTGTTTCCTGCCGAGCCTGGAAAGGGAAAATATTGTGACAGAAATCAAGGTCAGGGCTGCTGGAAGAAGCCCCGTTAGAATTGTTAATGTCAGAGGCACTTTTCCTTGGCCTTGGCTGGTGACATTAATCTTCGCGTTTTGTATTTAAAACAGTCTAATGTGTCTCCTGCCTGTCCTTTCAGAAAGAGTTTGAAGGAAAGTTGAGGTGAAGGTAGTCACACGGAGAGAGTAAAATGTCTTTTGTTCTCAGACTGAGATTTATTTTATAAAGACTGCAATACTTTAACCCTGAGCAATACTTTTTGAGTTTTCTAAGAACTTACCTTTTGTCTCATCTCATCCTCAGAGCAGTTGGTGAGGAGATGAGGGTGGGTTTTTAGACCTATTTTGCTGAAGAAGACACTGAAGCTTAATAAAGTTTTATGACCAACCAGAGGCAGAACCAGAACCTGTCTCCCAACTCCTCAGCCCGTGTTCCTTTTCCTCTACCGTGATGGCCACAACACAGGAGGGCAATTTTGTTGTGGTAGAAAAAGGAAGGGTTGGCAAGGAAGCCACCTGCCCCTACTGCATGTACCGCCCTGGGTTCATGCAGAGTTGCTGAGAGGTCAAAGAGATCCAGCTCAGTGTCCCAAGGACTAAGGTTATTATCCTAAGGAAAATATAAAGTGAGAGAGCTCTGCTTCTGAGCGCCAGCGAGGGTCTCTCTGTCTCTCCAAGACTCTGGCTTGGCCAGGGTTGTTCCCTGGAGACTTCATTCCAGTAGGTGATATGTCTCCAGGGCCCAAGCTGTGCAATTAGAGCAGCCCTGGAATGCTGTGAGCTGTCACATAAAATATGGCAGAAGGAAAGGGTTTCTTCCCAAGGCTCTTTTACACCTGGCCCAAAATAAAACCAGTGGGCTGGCTGGTTAACATAAAAATGAGAGACTCTGTATGTATATGTAGGTGACTAAGGTGTAGGTATGCTGTGGGTGACCCTTCTTGTATTGTGGGGGGGTGCACATGTCCTCAGCTACTGAGACCTCTCTTGCTTTCCCTTTGATCCCATTGTAAGGCTGAGCTGAAATAATTTCTGTCCTTGGGGGGTACTTTTCTGGTTGGTTCAACAGCAAGCATCTATTGAATACCTATAGTGTACCAAGCTTGGTTTCTAAGTGTGTACCATTAGGCTGGGAATTTTCAGTTGCTTGGGAATGGTTTAAATCTCAACCTGAGCATCCCTCTAGCACATACTTCATCAACTGAGACCCTGCCTCTGTGCTCTTTGACAGGGTTGTGGTTGTCACCAGAGGTGCCTCTTTCTGATGCTCGTATCTGTTCCGCTGTGCAAGGGCTCATCTCTGAAACCCCAACTCCCAAAATCTGCCTGGCACAAGTAGGGCTCCACAGATGTCTGTCTGGAGAGTGGATGGAAGGGTGGAAAGTTAAATAAGTCCATGTACGATTAGATAGGAAACCTGACCCCTGCCTTCTTTATATCTTTTGCTTCTTTGTCCACATTGTTAGTCTTCCAAGAGAGGGCGCTCTTCTCCAGCAACTGAAAGAGCCTTGGGTCCAGGGTTGGAAACCCGATTCTGGCCCTGGCTCTGCTAGTAACTCCCCACACAACCTCGGGTCTACATGGGCCTCTGCTTTTCTGTCACCTGGGGTCGCTATCACTGCTCTTCCTGCCTTGAAGAGTGGTGGGGAGCACCCGCCTGGGTATGGCGTTAGGTGGGAATGGGGTGTGTAGGGTGTGGTGGGTAGGAGGGCTGGGACACCAGGCTGACTCACTGGGTTATATGCAGGGACAGTGGGCTTCTGAGGGCTGGGACCATGTCCCGTCAGTGCTGAATTTCAGAGCCTCGCCTAGTGGTGCACAATGTTTGTTGAATGAATGGCACACAGAGAAGTCCACAGTGCCAGGTTTAGCCCCTGCATGCTTTGAAAGCCCTGAACAAAATATGACATCTTTGGAAAACCAGTTACCTGGCTATAGGCCAAGGGGCATTTTCTCCCTTTCTGAGGACAAGGTACAGAAAGCTTCCTTTTGTTCCAGGCCCCCCCACCACACAGGCCTGAGGACAGAGTTTGCAAGGACTCACGGAAAGCCCCTGGAAGCACCTGGCTCTGATTGCTTGGGTGCCAATGTCTGCCAAGGAGAGGGGCGGCCTCGAATTTTGAGAAAGTGGCGTCTGAGCTCTGGGACCCCGCCCCTTAAAGCCATCTTTGGGGACTGTCTTCTGCTGCCCACTCAGCCTGGACTCCACCTCGCTGGAGGGCAGAGGTTACCAGGCCATGCTTGTTCCTGTTGAGCGGGTGGGGGACAGGGCTGCAGGGAGGCTCCAGTAGCGGGATGTCGTCTGGCTTGGATTGACACAGGTCCTGAGCCTGGCCACTCTCGCTCCTCTTGTTTCTCCTCCGGGCTCTGTTTCCTGGAGCTTGTGCCTGCATCCAGTTCTCCATATGACCCTGGGGGTCAGTTCACCTCTTTAACCTCGGTCTCCCTTTCTGGAAAGCAAAGGGGTTGATCTAGGTGACCCCAGACGGTCTGATGCAGGGCTTAATGAAAATATATAAGATGTCAGCATTTAGTCATTCATTGATTTGACAAACATTTAGTGTGTACCTTCTCAGTGCCAGGCACTGTGCTAGCGCTGGAGAGGCCTCATGAACAGAACATGAAGGTCCCTGCCCTCATGGAACTCACACTCCAGTGAGGCAGACACACGAGGAACAATTCAAAGTCATGGCAAGTTGGGAAGCGATATGTCTGTGGGGGAGGGGCTTATAGTTTTACATAGCGTCTGGGTCAGAAAGGGGCATGGTGAAAAGGCGGCATTTGAACACAGACTTGAAGGAGATGAGGGAGAGTTACATGCTGACATCCAGGTAGAGGATATGGCAAGTGCAAAGGCCCTGAGGTGAGAACTGCCTGGTGTGTTCGAGGGGCAAAAGGAGAGAGCAGGGAGGGGCAGGAGAGGAGATTGGAGGACACGGGTGTGGGGGCAGACCGGAAGTGGGCTGGTCTGCGGTTACAGGGACTTCAGCCTCTACTCTGCTGGTGGGCACCAGTGCAGGGTGTTGAACAGAGGAGCCGACTAAATGTTCTGGGAGAGTCACTTGTGCTGTGTTGAGAACAGGCAGCAGGAATGAGGGTGAGGCTGGTGGCAGGGAGGCCAGTCATGCGCTGTCACTGAAATGAGGTGGCTTGGACCGCGGGGGAAGGGTGAGCAGCTTCTAGAAGGGTTTTGAATAGCGTCGATCATATTCCCTGACTGGCTGGGTGTGAGGTTGAGGGAGGAAGGAAGGTCGAAGAGGGGTGTCATGTTTGGGCCTGAGTGGCGAGAAGGGTGGAGTCGCCACTAAGTTGGGTAAACTTGCGGGTGCGGCAGGTTTGGGGAGAGCTGGGCAGGTTCGCCGGGGACATGTTTGGTGCATTTGAGAAGCCCTGAGCAGGCAGTTGCATATTTACATTTGGATTCCCAGGTGCACATGTGGGGGAATCTAGGTTCTAGATGACAGTGGAAGTGTAAGACCAGATGAGATGGCCTAGGGAGTCAGTACTCATTGACCAACCGGGCACCTGCTGTGTACCAACCCTACTTCACATTCGGGGTGGTGGGGAGGAGGGAGATACAAACCTGCTTATCATCTGGCGCCTGTCCTCCAGTTTACCTTGTCAAGGCCAGGCATGTCTTGGGGAGCAGAGGAGGCTGGGAAGGGTAGGCGTTGGGTCCGGAGTGCTCAGAGCAGACTTCAATAGAGTGGGGACTTGTCCTGGGCCTGGAGAGACAAGCCGAGCACAGCCAGGCTGGCAGAGGAAAAGGCTTTCCAGGTAGGAGAAGAGAAGGGTATAAGTACTGAGGCAAGAGTGAGGCAGGGAGTGGTTGACGAGGGTGGTAGGGGAGTTGGGATTTTGGAGTTTGTGTCCCAGCTTGGAACTGAGTGACCTTGGGTAGTTACCTAACCTTGCAGAGCCTCACCTGTGAAATGCGATATCCCTCTTCCTTCATATGGTTTCTGGGAGAGCAGATTAGAATCTAATAAACAGACCTGGATGTGATATGCTCAGCCCAGCACGTGGCATGCAGTGGCCCTGGACACACCTGGGGAGGCTCGTCAACCCTGCTTCGGTGAGTCTCTGCCAGGTGGCCCAGCAAAGAGCAGAGCTTCAAGAAAACCACTATTGGCCACAGGTTTGAGAGGCCTGAAATGCCCAGCGCCCCGGCCCCCTTTCCCGGGGCCCTTCTATTTTAGGGCTCAGTCCCAGTGGTCGAGAAGGTCTTGCCCGCAGCACCACAGCTAATGACAACCTGGCCTGCCAGGCCATTTAAAAACAGCTCCGCTATTTTTATCAGTAGGAGGTGGCTGGCCTGTCCTCCTCCTCAGACATTGCCAACATGGGTGATTTTAAGGAAACTAGGGCCTTGATAGGAAGATGGGTCATTGTCTTAAATTACAGACTTTGGGCAGGATGTGCCCATGGAACCTTTACCCAGCCAGTGGTCTGAATTTAGAGATAATTCTACCCTGCCTTGTCAGTAGGCCTCAGAAAGAATCACTTATCCTCTCCACCCCTAATATTGCTCAGAACCAATCCTCACTGGTGTTTCTGGGGGCAGCAGGCCTCCGTCGCCACTGGAGCGGGGGCACAGAGAGGACAGGGCTGGCGTGGCTGTGTGCGCAGGCCAGGCCCTGAGCTGAGGGCTTTGCATGCTCTCAGGACTTTTCTCCTGAGCTTTCATTGAAAGTAGTTTAAAATGGCTCTTGCCTGCTGGGCCTGCGGGCGATGACCTTTCCTTCCTTCTAAGAAAATGGATTTAAATGGGCTCCAGGCCCATTGGGAAGCGGCGTACAGGATGGCGGTGGTGAATGCCTCCAGCACTGTGCAGCATGAAATACCCATAGAGAACCAGAGCTGCACTCTATTTGCCACAGTTTGTATTTGAATATCTTTCTTTCTTTCTCTCTTTTTTTTTGGTCCAATTCTAAACAAAATTGCATGTTTTTTGAACACTTGGTTTGTTTGTTGATCATTAAAACAATAGGCATACTGCACCCCTCCCCATCTTCCTGGAGCAGCCATGGGAGCCATTCTCACCCTCATATCCACCGGAAGCCTTCATTGGCCCCTTTGTTTATAGGGCCGTGGCTTGGCTTGGCCTCTGAGTGTTGCTTCCACAAATCACTCCCACCCCTGCTGCCATCCACGCCTCCCCCTCGGTCTACCTCAGAGACACCTCGCTCTCTAACACCTCCCCTCCCTTTCTGCCCCCCTTTCTCCTAACCCACCTCCAATATCACCTCTTCGATGCCTTCCCCAGTCCAGCTCCCTGCCCTGCCTTGATCCCATGATCCGGCCCCTCTGGGTGCTTTGCATCTGTCCTCTGTTCCACCCCCCACCTCCACCCCCACAACCACCGTCATCGCCAGGTCTCCACGGGCTGGGCCTGTGCGTGTGTGTCATAGCCCACCCTCCTGTTCCATAAATGAATGGACTTCTGTGGCTCTTCATGGTTTCCAGGTGCTTCCTCATACTCTGCTTTACTGAGCAACCCCACCTCCAGAAATGGTGGGTGGTGGTGAGGGGATGCTGAGAGTTTAAATGGCAGAACCGGGACCAGAACCCGGTTCATATCTTCGAGGGAGTCAGAGCGCTGGCTGTGGGTCTCTGGACCCTCCTGGGCCCTATCTCTGTCTAACTTCCACCCTTCTACCATCCCCAAGCCCCCAGCTCTCCTTATAGCTGGTGTGGTGGGCTGGGTGTGCAAGTTACTATCCATCCTCTCTACCCCAGGAGCAAAGATGGCAGAGGCACCAAAGGCTAAGTTACCTGAGGCAGAAGTGGGAGGTAGGGAACCACAGGCCCCCAAAGCAGGCCCACTCTAGCTCCCCTTTTGTGAGACTGTGGCCGTGTCATGTCTGGGGTGGAGGGGGGCCTACCTGGGATCCTTCCCACAGTGACCAGAGGCTGATGTTGTATGCCTGTAAGGAAAGGCTTGCAGACGTGGCCCTGCTGTTGGTGGACTGCCCTTCCTGCTCCCTGGAGGCCCAGGCTGGCTGTGCCCTTCTACAGATGTTCTTAGTACCTGAGGGAATGGCCTCCATGCCACATGCCACATCCTCTTCCTGGATCATAGAAAGCTGCTGTGGGCCCTGGGGATATGGGTGCAAGGTGAGGTATGGTGTTCTCTTTAGGGTGGGCAGCACATCTGTGGTGAGTGGGAGAGCACAGTCAGGTACGGGGCAGAGACCCTGCAGGGGGAGAACTGGCTCCGTCTGTCCTGGCCCTGGCCCCTGGCTTGCCCCTGACCCCTACAGCTAGGAGAACCTTGAGGGGACCCCTTAAGTCCCCTTCCTCCTGAGCATTCGTTTCCCATGAGTCTTATGTTAACAGGTCACTTTTCCCCTAAACCTTCTCTGGCTCCCAGTGCTAGGGCCACAG